>NW_015639511.1:5397-9981 GCF_001515625.1 Sinocyclocheilus rhinocerous
GTACGAATCCACTTGCATGGGTTCGGGTGCTGGAGCCGGTGAGGCGGATGTGCCCGGTGAGGAGAGTGGCAGGGCCTGGTTACAGGCCTGGAGGTGTTGGGAGATTTTGATAGCCTTTTGAATAAAATTCTCCAAGCCCACGGTATCGTCAAAAATCACCATTTGGAGGCGAATGTCGGCGTTAAGCCCTTGCTGAAATGCGGTCAGTAAGGCCACCTCATTCCATCCACTAGTCACCACCAGAGTGTGGAATTTGACTGCATACTCGCTCACGGATGCCGTACCTTGACTGATGCGGAAGAGCTGGTCATGAACGGAGATTTCTGCGACTGCATGACTAAACACCTCCTTGAAGTGGGATGTGAAAGTAGATAGAGTGCGAATGGCCTGACTGTTACTTTCCCACATGGACTGGGCCCAGTGAAGAGCACGGCCAGTGAGATGGGAGATCATGAAGGCAACCTTGGCGCGGTCATTGGGAAAGGCTTGAGACTGCATCTTGAAGTATAGGGAGCATTGTAACAGGAAACCACCACAATCCTCCGCCTCACCGGAGAAGATAACGGCCCGGGCCATGAGACTGTGGGAGGCAGACACAACGGGTGTTCGACAGGCTTGAATTAAATCCTCCAGTGAAGTGGGGTTCTATGGTTGTGGCTCCATGCAGAGCTTGGGGTGGTCTGGTCTGCTGTCACAGTACAGAAGGAGACCCAAAACGGAGAGATAAAGGTTAACAGGGTTCTTTATTGAACAGTGGTGCTGAGGGAAGAGATGGAGAGCAAAACGGGGTAAAGGCAACAGTCTCAGTAACTGCAGGAATCTAGCTCACGTGGTGACGGGTTCTTTCCAGGATCGGACTGAAGATGATGTCGAAGAGACAGGTGGGTTCCAGATTGGAGTCCGGTTTCATGAGTCAGGTAAGGAGTAGCGTAGTGAACTCAAGACCAGACAAAGTGCAACTGCAGTGACTGAGTATTTGAGCTAGTGTTGATGAGGTGGTGACAGGTGCGGCTGATTAGTACTCCGGTGATTGTGAACGGGTGTGTGAGGTGATTGGGCCTGACGAGGCTGGACTATCCCTGACAAGTACCCTATCTAAAGTAGACATTTACTTATCATTAATAACTTTATGAGCAGTCATCTCAATGGCAAAAAGTGTCTCAAATTACCTGAATTCAGGTTTTTGCAGTACCCAGTCTAAAGTGGAAACTGTTCATCATCTGTAAATGTTTATAAATATTTACTAATCATTAGTATATTTATGGGCATTGGACTTTTAAGCTTCTGTACCAACGTTTGTGTAAAGCGTGGTTAGTTAAGTTTAGCTACTGTAAATTATTGCTAAAGACATAACACATATTGTAAAAACATGTTTTATTGCCTCAACACTTATATTATTCCTACATCAAGAGGAAAAAAACAAATCTGCTTTTCAAGTAAAATAACTTTTCATTTGTAAAAACAATGTAATATAAACAGATTGAACTGTGTTCCCTTATAGTAATCACACTGACACTTTTGACCCCTTAAACAACCCATGAACCCAACCTGTCTCTAACCTTAAACCGTATCACACATCAATAGCAGCAAAAGTGTTATACATCAACAAAAGCTTTTAATAATTGTTTAACATCTGTTAAAATAATTTGTAGATTTTCAAGAAGTGCATGATTATACAGTATGAATTGAAAGTTTAATGACATTTGTAAGTCAATTTGTTGCTCAAGAAACATTTCTCATTATCAACGCTAAAAATAGTTCAGTCACCGGAGTGGTACCTTTTCAAAAGGTGCATTTATGTACCATTTAAGTACTAAAATGTATACTTTAGGTACTAATATATAGCTTTAAGGTACTTATATGCACCCTTTAGGAGTAAATAATGAACCATTTGAAAATGTAAAGTTTTTTTCTGAGAGTGTATGCCATATGCAGAGCCCATTCGACTAAATGTAAATGATCCCTGCGGTTTAAATGTTCACTTAAGATGGCCAAATTGTCTGTGAATTCCACTTTGCAGGGCACATTTGGGTTAATGGAACATACCTATTGTTTTCAAGACACAAGCAGGTAGCCGAGAGGAGTTGTGGCAAGACAGTGCTGCTGGCAGTGCATAATGAAGTGCACCTGATGCTTGTTCTGCCTCGTCACCACTGCCATAAATCCAGCATTGTGCCTTTTGTAAAGATTTGTTTTCCCATGTATGTTCCCAGGTGTTGTCGAGATCCACATATACTGTAGTGTAGCATCGGGACACAAAAAATTAGATATGAATATTTAAAAGGAGTTTCAATAACAGCAGAAAATGTATTTATATATATATATTTTTTTTTTTTTTACATAAATATATTTTTTTTTGCTGTCCATCTATCTTTATTATCATTCTTAATTATCTTATTATAAATCTTTATTATCATTCTTAAAACGCTTGTTTTGTTTACTGTGTGGAGACGTGCTGATATCGCGTTTGGTCTCGTTCTGTATCGCGTATCTTGTCAGTGTCTGCGCTTGCTTGGCCATTTGTTGTGGAGAAAATAAGGAAAGTGTGTCCAGCTGAATTAATGTAGTATTTTGTTAGAAGGGTATAAAAAAGCTATAAATATTTAGCTGAAGCACCTTAACAGCCTCAAGTATTTTTTTTGTTTGATGCGACAAGCTTTGCTCATCAGCATTTTGCAATTATCTGCCATTCTTCACCTCACCTCTTCACCTCTCAATGTAGTAATATCTACAAGCAAAATTAATGCTACTGAGCTAAATTTCAACTGTCCCAGATATGAATACTTATGCAATGGTAATAAAGATAAGATGGACATCAATCGATACGTCACTTCCTGTTTGTTGCTGCCGTGTGTTTTGAGTTTGAGCTCCGTCAAGTTAATTCTTTGTTGTCTAATTTTTTATCTTAAAATCAATTTTATACACCATCATTTTCGTTTCTATAACGTGTGAATATATCCCCTATCGTATTCTACAACAAAAACAATCAGAGCGCCTTGTTATCACTAGTTCTATTTTTGTTTGTGTTTTTTGCTTGACAATTATGGTGTATGGAGTGTAGATTGTTGTGGAAAAAAAACTAATTTAAAGCAGTTTAACATAAGGCAGCAACAAAACAAAATGTGAAAAAAAATGATGGGGTATGAATACATTCGCAAGGCACTGTACGTGTGTGTTCCTGCTTGCCCTGTGTTACCCCTGGTTTTGGATTTTTAAAGACTGTTATTCATATTTCTCCTACGTCTCTGCTTTCCTTGACTCCTCACAGTAGTAATGCGACAGAACACCGGACCAAATATGATGGCGAATTGGGCTGAGGACCAGCTGTGCTGCCTGCGACAGGGTGGTCGTCCTCTGGAAAGGTATGTGGAGGAATTTGTCGAGCTTTCCCATCAGGTGAGCTGGCCCGACGCCTCACTATGTGCCTGTTTCAGTTGGGACTGGATGAGAACACTATTCGTTGTAGTTCTCCCGTTTGTGACTTCTCTTTGGTTGAGTTAATCAATCCCATCCTTGTTTTAAACTGCTCTAACTTTGAAGTAGAAGAAATTAGAGAAGATAAAAGCCATTCTCATCCAGCCCCTTCTGAGAGCCACTGGGCCTCGCCAGCTCACCCCATGCCGAGATCCTCCACATACCTGGCCATTGACCCTGACCACCCATATCCTCCTGTGTTTCCCCGAGCCCGTAAGGTTTCCAACAACGCTGACCTGGGGGCTAAAGTTGCGGACCCAGGATTAACATCTGTCGCTGAAATCCGTCTCCCTTCCTCCGTTTCCAGCTCCCAGAACCATTTCGGTCCTTAGCCCAGGCCCACTGTCAAGCCCACCGGCCGATTCACTCCCAAGCCCTTTGATGACAGCAACTATCTCCTTCACCTCAGTCCAAAAGAGGAGAAGAAACAAGAGGAGGAAAAGACTTTGGACTCTAGTCCCTGACCAGAGTCGAGAGATGGCTCTAGCCCCTGACCAGTGTCGTGAGATGGCTCTAGCCCCTGACCAGATTTGAGAGATGGCTCTAGCCCCGACCCTAGTCGAGAGATGGCTCTAGCCCCTGACCAGAGTCGAGTGATGGCTCTAGCTCCTGACCAGAGTCGAGAGATGGCTCTAGCCCCTGACCGGAGTCGAGTGATGGCTCTAGCCCCTGACCAGAGTCGAGAGAAGGTTCCTGTTCCCACGTCAAGCCCAGAAGGTGCTGTTGTTCCCATGTCTGGTCCAGGGAGGGCCTCAGATCCCGAGTCAAGCCCAGGGAGGGCTCCTGTTCCCACGTCAAGCCCAGAAGAGCTCTTTTCCCCACGTCCAGCCCAGAGAGGGCTGTTGTTCCCACGTCTGGCCCAGGGAGGGCCTCAGATCCCGAGTCAAGCCCAGAGAGGGCTCCTGTTCCCACGTCCAGCCCAGAGAGGGCTGCGGTTCCCACGTCCGGCCCAGGGAGGGCCTCAGATCCCGAGTCAAGTCCAGAGAGAGCCCATGTTTCCACATCCAGCCCAGAGAGAGCTGCGGTTCCTTCGTATGGCCCAGGGAGAGCCTCAGTTCCCGAGTCTAGCCCAAGGAGGGCTCCTGTTTCCACGTCCAGCCCAGAGAGGGC
>NW_015639511.1:12712-15466 GCF_001515625.1 Sinocyclocheilus rhinocerous
ATTGTGAACAAACAGGGTAAGGTTTAATGGTAGAGACTCACATGATGTAATTACTTACAATTGTGCAAATTATGTGTGCAAATCAATGGTAGACAAAAACAGAACATATAAGTAAATAAAATAAGTTTTTATAATGTAAACAAGATAATCATATATCTAACGAGGTTGGAGGCAGCGATGCTGGTGGCACTCAACTTTTTGCGTCAGGTAACGTTAGTATGGATCAGTGTTAATTGTTAATCATCATCAGTGACAAATTACATAAATTACGGTTCCTAAAAAAATTTGCTGAGATTATCTCGGTACCGTATCTACTTGGTTTGCATCTGTTTCTCCAGTATGACGATTTAATCGGTCTTTACTGCACGGCTCTGTACACTTTTAGTTCACTGCTCAATGCAACGATACCTTCAAAATGGCGCCTCGGTGACGTCACACATAATAAACACACGTGACTGACAAAGACCGATATATTTTCCAACCATGCATTTTGGATGGGACTAGGTATATTGATGAACGAATAAAGGTTTAAAAATAGAGGGATAAGACAGCAATTATGTAACTGTTATTTATAAATCAAAGAAGTTATATTTTTAGGTTTTAAAGCATTCATGGGAGACACTGACTTTCAATGACAAACAATGAGTGAGGCCAACTATTTTTTAAAGGAATTTTAAAATATTCAAAAAAAATATGAAATGTAAATCTAAAGGTCATTTTCAGGGGGAAATTTTTTTAGGTTTATCTCTCGCAACACAAATTGTTCTGCCACCACTATCACAGATTAAGACAAAAGACTTTGTTTTTTAATGGAGACTCTTATACTCATCAAAGCTGTATTTATTTGATCAAAAATACAGAAAAAAAAACTGTTATGAAATATTATTGCAATTTCTAATTTTGGTTTCCTCTTTTAATATACTATAAAATATCCTTTATTTCTGTGACGCAGCACTGAGTTTTCACCAGCCATTACTTCATTGTCACATGATCCTTCAGAAATCATTCTAATATGCTGATTTATTATCAGTGTTGAAACTGTTGTGCTGCTTAATATTTTTGTTGGAACCAGTGATACATTTTTTGCTTCTTTGAAGAATAAAAAGTTAAAAAGAACAGCATTTATTCAACAATATTTATTCAACAATAAACAATATATATCTTTACTATCACTCTTTATCCAATTAACACGTCCTTGCTGAATAAAAGTATCAATTTCTTTAAAAAAAAAGAAAGAAAAAATTTACTGGCCCCAAACTTTTGAATAGTAGTGTCCATCGTAACACAAAAAATATATTTTGAATAAACACTGTTCTTTTGTTCTACTGTTCTAACATTTATCAAAGAATCCTGAAAAAAAGTATCACAGGTCCCGATATTAAGCAGCACAACTGTTTCCAACACTGATTATAAATCGGCATATTAGAATGATTTCTGAAGGATCATGTGACACTGAAGACTGGAGTAATGATGCTGAAAATTCAGCTTTGCTTTACAGGAATAAATCATATTTTAAAACATATTAAAATAGAAAACTGTTATTTTAAATTGCAATAATATTTCACAAAATTAAAATTTTTTCAGTATTTTTGATCAAATAAATGCAGCCTTGATGAGCATAAGAAACCTCTTTAAAAAACATAAAAAAAACTTACTGATCCCAAACTTTTGAATGGCACTGAATACTTTTAGTAAAATCATACATACGATACAAAACTTGTCATTCTTAATCTTCTGTATATCAGCTTATCGCAATGGAAAGCAAACAAGTTGCATGACTATGATTTTAGTTGCTATACTTTCTCTGGTGAACGTGACTTCTGTTCATAAGTGTTTGTTGGCCGACAGGTAATTACTCTGACTAAATTGTTTATCATTACTGAAATGATGGAAAACCTTACATTTTTGTTTGACTTCTGCTATGGGGAGGGTTCGAACCTTATTTAATTTGCACCCTGATGGAAGATCTCTGCAAGTCCCTGCATCCATATTCAGAGATAGAAGGGGTATCAGAGATAGAAGGGGTTGTGCAGTGGTGTGAGGAACACAACTTGATGTTGAATGTCAAAAAAACTAAAGAAATTATCTTTGACCCGAGGTTGGTGGGTGATCATAGTCCAATTTTAGTTAATGAGGAGGAAGTTGAGCAGGTAACAACATATAAGTATTTAGGTATCTACTTTGATTCTCAGCTGCAATGGAGTCATCAAGTGGACTATGTTTGTACACGAGCTAGTCAGCGCTTGCATTTTTTGCGAAGGCTCAGGGTTTATGGAGTGGATAAAACTATCATGTTACTGTTTTACAGATCAGCTATTGAATCTATAATATGTTATGGTTTTACAATATGGTTTGGAAATTTGACTGTTAAACTTAGGTCACAACTTCAAAATGTGGTTAGAAGAGCTGGAAAAATAATTGGTATGTTGTCTCCACTTTCTCTTCAGGACATTTTTGAGAGGTCTGTTAGGAAGCAGAGTCTTAAAATTATTGGTGACCAAAGCCATATTCTCCATAAGGAGTATGAGCTAATGCCCTCGGGCAGGAGATATAGGGTTCCAATCTGTAAGCTGAAAAGATACAAATTTTCTCTAATTCCATTATCTGTCAAATTATTGAATAAGTGATTGAAATTGTTGTGTGGGTGAGGGTAATGTGATGGGTAACATGTAAATATTCCCATAACATCCAATTAAAAAATATTTGTATAGTAAAATTCGCTAATTCACGAGATCAATACATCCAATACATCCT
>NW_015639511.1:17526-42664 GCF_001515625.1 Sinocyclocheilus rhinocerous
TTATTTTTTTTTTTTTTTTTTTTTTTGTATGTTTGATCTGTTCTCCCGGTTGCCTAAGACAAATTTCTCCTAAGGGAGACAATAAAAGAGAAACTTAAAACTTAAACTTATTCCATCATCTAATGGAAAGCTTTCCCAGAATGGAGGAGGACCAACTCTCTTATAGGACGTTAGGGTGTCCACATATAGTATTCTGTTCATATAGCGTATACCCACCTATAAAAAATTAGATCTGATAAATGGGCTCATAACATTCAGGGAGTATGTATTTGTGAAAAGTGCTATTTTTACCATGAGATCAGTTGGTGAGGACAGGCAGATGCAGAGAATCCACATTATGCTCATTATTGCACTTCTAATTTCATAAATCCTTATGTGGCTGCACTTAATGGTCAGCAACCGTGAACACGAACTGTGGGAGTAAAACCCCCCACTAAGTCGAACAGCAGTCAGGTGTGCTGGGGGAATGTGGGTATGAGCCAGAGAACATGTTGCTACAAGAAATCATGAATTGCCTTGACCTTTCAGTTGCTAGGGTGCACTGTTAATTCTAATATGTAACTATGACAACCCCCACCTCTGCGAGCTGCTATGACGCACTGGCCAAATCGATAGCACGTTGTTCGTAAATGTGTCCTGGCTTAACCTCTGGGTTCTTCAATTTATTTTCATTCACACTGCCTCACACACACACGGAGAGCCAGACAAGTCATCACTTAGCAGTGGCTTGCTTTTCTGCTCATCACAGATATTATCTCAAGGATGCTTTCTGCAGCAATCAGAGGCTCAGCGTGCGATTGGTTCGGTCCTATTATTCGGAGTTGTTGTAACTCACCGACACAAGTGGCTTCCTTTTATTTTTGAGAAATCCTCGTACAGCCAATCAATACGCTGTAGAGAGAGATCCAGACATTCAAGCCACAAATCTCGATTGTTTTTCAGTCTCATCCGACGCTTTGAAATCGAATGCATGCCATTGATAGTGAGTAAAACAGATGAAAGAGTCAAGTCAAGTCAAGTCACCTTTATTTATATAGCGCTTTTAACAATACAGATTGTGTCAAAGCAACTGAACAGCATTAATTGGGAAAATAGTGTGTCAATAATGCAAAATGACAATAGTAAACACTCATTTTTCAGTTAAAGGCAGTTCATCATTGAATTCAGCGATGTCATCATCCAGCTCAGTTCAGTCTAAATAGTATCTTTGCAATCATTTGCAATCAAATCAACGATATCGCTGGAAATGAAGTGTACCCAACTAAGAAAGCCAGAGGCGACAGCGGCAAGGAACCAAAACTCCATCGGTGACAGAATGGAGAAAAAAACTTGGGAGAAACCAGGCTCAGTCGGGGGCCAGTTCTCCTCTGGATCCGGGTGACTGCAGTGACCATCTGATCTGGATACAGACTGGAACTGGTGGCAACGGTGACCTCGGAATAAGAGAGAAACAGAGTAATACTAAAGAGTGCGAGTGTTTAATATCGGAATCTTGACTGAGCCCCTTCAGTGCCACAGCTTTAAAAGATCCAAATCGCTTCATGCCTTGGGGGTCACGCTGTCAACATTTCAGAAAAGACATGCTTAAATATTCCTGACACCTTTTATCCTGCAGACTAGAGTGCATCTCTATGTTCTAAAAGGCTAGCTTCAGATGCGTTACTTTGGCTTTGTGGGAACACATCGGATCTTGTCAAGTCTTGTTAATTATTCAGCTGACGAGTGAAACAGCATCATCTCAGTCCTCATATCTTTCTGTCCTTCTTTTGTTTTTTTTTCACCTTCATCCTGGAGTCACGTGAGCAAAGGTTTGTCACTTCTGTCGTTTATGTTATTAGATTGCACATGAAGCTGTTTCTCGAGCTTAGATGGATCATTTGATCGGTTTAATTGGACATTCACTGCTTAAAATCGACTTGGCAGCAATAAACCCCCTGAACCCTTTGCCCTGTTAAAGTTTTATGGTGTTTCTAGGGGGCGATTCTGATTTCCGTGTTGTGCTGGTTACTCATATTCCATGCTGGCCATGCGTGTTTGGCGTGCTCCTCATCTTCATGGTAAATCATTCAGAAGCTACATGATCAAAGACATCTGAAGATGTAGAGAGTGGTTTAGGGTTTCACAGTAAAGTGTTTCGTTCATCTCTTTTCCCAGCCGTGTGGCAGACTCCATACTTAAAAACCAATAGTGTGGATTAATCTTTACATTACACCTGGGAAGTTCTGTACATTTTAAACATTGTTTTAACAGTCGGAAATAATTATATTCTGTAGTGTTGGGCAACCTATTATACAGTATAGTTCCTCTAAAATGATTTGTGGCATAATGTCCTAAATACATTTGCTAAAAAAAATTTTTTTTTCATGTTTAGAAAAATATGGCCCAAATTTTGCAAGCTCACAATTTGTCTAGCTCAGTCCTGACATGTAACAGTCACTTTTCCAGTTCCAATTAAATTCCCAAGAAATAAAGTAGAACTTTTCCCCTTGCTGAATATTGTTTCAATCTCTCTCTCTCTCTCTCTCTCTCTCTCTCTCTCTATATATATATACACAAAACAAAGTCGCAATGACCTTTTTATTTTTTGTTCTGTGGTGGAAACAAAAAAACTGAATTGCTAGTTTATGTCTCTTAATTCTGAGTTTGGGTTAAAGACAGAAACGAGTTTTCAAGCATCAAAGCAATAAAAGTTTAATACAGCTTTAAATAGTTTTTCTCTCTCTCTCTCTCTCTCTCTCTCTCTCTCTCTCTCTCTCTCTCTCTCTCAAATTCAAATTCAAAATTAGCTTTATTGGCATGACTTGCACAGTATTGCCACAGCATTGTCCATTACATGAATAAGGAATAAACGATTATATAATACATAAACAAAACAAGAAAAGATCTGTAAAATACCATATCCAAAGTACCTACATTTGCAGATGGTCAGAACTCCATGTCGACCCCCACACTGAATATTTTCAATGAGTTTTCCTCTGAAATCCCTCAAATTATAGAAGTAAAACTGGTTGCATGTGGCAATATGCATGTTATCATTTACTTACCCTCATTTTGTTTCAGAACTCGTCATTTATTCTGTGAAACATAAAAGAAATATTTTGAGAAATGTCTCCTTTTTTTTTTTTTCTTTTAAGAAATGAGCACATAGTAATACAGGTTTGGGATGATGTGAGGGGGAGTAAATGATGGCAGAATTTAGATTTTTGGATGAACTATTCCTTCAAGTGAGGTCAAGGCACTAGCTAGACATGTGCACATGTTTACTTGTCTAATGCATTTTTCTGAGAGCATTGATTTACTGTTTAATCCCTCACAAAACCTCATTTTGATCTTGAGTGCTTTAATGTTAAACAGCCTTTGTTTTCCCTTTACTAACATCTCATGGAAGGGTGTTGCGGAATGCCTCTGATGTGAACTCAATGTGCCTGTTAAATGATTGGTTGTGTTTTCTGATTGAAGTTGCATTTTGTCCAACAGGATAAGAAAAGCTCTTCAGGCTGAAAGCCCGGAGGAGGATTTAAGTAAGGGGTGTATTCCAACACACACTCTTGCACTTGTGTGCATATGTACCCTGGCAGTGTGCTCATGTCTTCATTTTTGGCCTCCAACGTTTTGGGAGCACGCTGCATAAATAACTTTGTCGGCGAGTTAAAGAAAGAGAGAAAAACTGTCGCTGTTGTGGACAAGGAATGAGCTGTTGAGTAACAGTCTAAAGGTTAAAGTAATAAAGAGAAAATAAATCATACTTTCTTAATGACTCATCTTATGTGTTTGAGTTGTCAACAACAGAGAATCATTTCTTTGCCAATGCATTGTTCTGTTTTCAACTTGATCTCATGATGAAAATGTACCTGTGGGAACTTTTTCGCAAGATGCGAAAAACATAACGCCATGTACGTTTTGTGACATATTCGATGTGAAATGTCCATCGTTTTGTACGTGTCACTGCAGTTCTGACTTGAAATGTCCGTTGAGTGGTGCTATAACTGTAATGCTTCTTGATGTTTTAAAACTATACCTAAACCTACCCGATAGTATGTACAAAAGCGAATGTGACGTAAAAACACAGTCATGCTGTTTTAGCTTGTTTTTTTTTTATCTCTCATCTTTCAGCTCTTTCATCGTGAGTCCTGTTTTTCACGGGATTCGTACCCAAGGATTCCGCATGCTAAGTCCAATTTCATGCCAGCTGAGCTACCAAGCAAGCTTGCTATGTCCGGAAAGCAAACATATGGAGCTGTAATCATAACTGTGTACGAAAACGATTACAAGTGCTCGATGTTTTACCGCCTCTATTGTTAATTACTGTTGGAAACTGCTGTGATATGTACTTATTGGTACGTATTTCACGTCTTGCGAAAAAGTTCCCACAGGTACGTTTTCATCATGAGATCAGGTAGCATGTTTCTGTATGTATGTTTTGTTGGTGACATATACCTGTTGTAATTGTCGTTCTAGTTCTAAATTTCTAAATCCACCCAGTTGTCCCTTTTCATGTCCCTGTGCTCAGTTCTGGCCTTGCTCCAGGGTACAACTTGTACTTGGCTTTAAACAATGGCCAAACTGTGACATCTATAAAACACACACAAACCATGCAGCCAAAATAAAATGAGAACAGTAAGTTAAAAAGAATAGTTCACCCAAGAATGAGATTTCTGTCATCATGTAATCACCCTGATTCATATCTTCCTCCTTCTCTTCTTTGCAACTGGCCAGAGTTGGAAGTTAGGGACAGTTTTTGAAAAGTTATGCATCACATGGTTTGTTATTCAACACTTTAATAGCCAAAACTTCAACACTGGAATAAGAATTGTATTCAGGGCTATAACAGGGGCCAGCTAAGTGTCAAAACATGTCTTAAAAAGAGTATATAATGTTGTTGTTGTTTTTTTCTTTCTGGAATTCTTAATAGTTCAGTTCTTCTGTTTTTACCATGTGAAACTTTTAAGTAATTCTATCACTCCTAATTCTTTTCAACATTTTTATGAGATCTTTTTTTGTAAACGTAAACATAAAATACAGAAAGCTGTCTTTCCTGTTGAATTCTTGGTCTATTTGCAGCAGACTTAATACAATTATTCCCCTGCCATGACCTATTTAAGCCAAGACTGCTGCCAGCCATTAGTGTTATGAGAATTCACTAAGTTGCCACGTTGATGGGTTCTGAGAGGTTGTATTTTTCCAAGTGCACACGTAGGTGGAGGTTCAGAGACCTACTGTTTGTCATCATTTAAACTGTATTTTTTCTGTTGCTATGGAAACATGCTTCCTTTTTTTTACCCTTTTATGAAATGGATTTGCTGCACCTCAAAGCATCCTTGTTGCTGGATGAGAATACAGGTATGAATTATGTCTGGTTCAGTACTTGTCCTCTGCTTTTATGCAATATTAACTGGTTAATAGACAGTGGGAATGAAGATTAATTACCTGTTTAAGGTTGAAATGATAAGCTATGGAACTTTAACCTTAGGTTGATTTAAATAATTGACTCATCTTTAACGTATTAACATACAAGGCCTTGATATGATACGTTACCTTTCTTTACGTGTGGTCAATTTCTCTTTTAAAACCTTTACAAAATCAAACTAAGCCTGAATAATATAGAGCCGGTTATCCATGGAAACCCAGACCACCTAACAAACATTGATTGCTGTTGCTGTAATTAAACAGAAATCAGCATCTCCATTTGACTTTATGTGTGTTTGCAACCTAGTAAGATTGCTCTAATTTCACAGGGCTTCATTCTTGGGACTCTTGGAATCTTGGAATTAATAATGACTTGTGCTTCAGGAAATTCCCAGTCCTTTATCTCCTCCCAAAGGGCAGAAACTGGTCAGCAGATGGTTTCAAATATAGCAACATGGGTAGTTTCTTGGTTTATTGCAATCATTTAGGTTTTGCTTTGATATCATATGATTCATATTGGCTAAAAGTCATGGTAAGAAAAGAAGAAAAATCAGGATACAGATTATATGACCTTCACTCAATAAAAATCCTCCTTTTTTATGTAGCTATTCAATTCTGCGTCAAGCAAACTTAAATGGCACTGACAAAATACGACATGGTGAGATAGGAGAATACTTAACTTTCTGTAGTCCTGTCAGACCTGTAGATGTGAAACTTTCAACTTCATTCTGCATAGATCATTACTGATGTGCTTCTGTGCTGTTAAATCAATTAGTAATCAAATAAGTTTGTGAGTCTTTTCTTTCTTGTGAATGATATTCATTGAAGAAAAAGGACAAATGGTAAACTAAACAATAGCTATACTTAAGCAATATCACACAGCTAGAGTGCCGTAATCAGCAGGTAATCACAGCTGCTATTCCATTTAAATATTACTTTTACACAAAACAAGTAACATACATTGCCAGTTGAGTTACTTCTCTGCTTTTGTTTCGGCAATGAAAATTCCATACTTGCAAATTGAACCGTTGCATCTATGCAGCACACTGTGATATTTCAATTGAATGTATCAGTGGTTTTAAACAGTGGTGTGAATGACTCAATGAGTCACTCATGAAGACTTGTCACTTGTCGCCACCTATGGCGTAATGATAACTTTCAGAAAGAGTCACTGCACAATGCACAGACTAGAAGTCTGTCTGGAACACAAAAACACTGACAAGCGAATACAAAGAATAAAAGGTTCCAGTGTTGTTAGATTGTGTAACACTATAGATATAACACATATTCTTAATTAACTAAAAGTTTTCCCTCAGTAAACTCATAAATCACAGCTTATTGATAGTAAGTAAAGTATTTGTATTAGTTATGCTTAAGTATGGGGTAGGGTTAAGAGATCTAGAATATGGTCATGCAGAAAATACATTAATATGTGCTTTATAAGTACTAATAAACCGCCAATATGCTAGCAATGCCAAGTGGACAAAGATATTTGTGGATCAGAACTAACTGATTTACTATTGTTTGAATGTTTATGCATACTTTTATTTTTATTTACTTATTAATTTACTTCACATTGTATTTACTATGCGATTTTGGGGTATTTTATTATGGTTAATGGTAAATGGTATGGCGCTTTTTATTTAACTTATTTTGGACTGATGCATGCAACACCCGCTGAGTGCCATGAAACAGCTTGAAAGATCAAAGACAATTTTTAATATAACTCAGACTGGATTCGTCTGAAAGAAGAAAGTCATATACACCTAGGATGACTTGAGGGTGAGTAATTTATGGGCTAATTTTTTTAATTTTTGGGTGAACTAACCCTTTAAGTGAAGAACCTGAGACATGCTTATCAATGTCTGCTATGAAAGGTGATATTTTTGTTTATTTTAACATCCTGATCATATGATTCCTTAGATTTTTGGATATTATTAGCCTAAATAAGTTGACAAAATATAATTACTGTAACTGTGAACTGCTATGTAAGCTGGCTACTTTTACAACTTCCCTTACAAAAAATAACCAATACATAAATATTTTATACATACATACATAACCACATACGTAACCACAAATTAACCATGGTTTTGCTACACTATGTTAAACCATGGTATTTGTACAACTCTGGTTATACAAAAGGTAATCAATATTTGCCAAAAAAAAAAAAAAAACATGTTTACTACACTTTTACTATAATAAAACCATGGTTAATTTTCATAAGCATTGTTGTCCCCCCGTTGTGGTTTGTGCTACTTGCAGCGCGTTTCTGTATTTGGTTGTGTTCTGAGTATTTGCAGCACGTTTTTGTATTTGGTTGTGTTGTATTTGCAGTGCGTTTCGGTTTTTGCAGCATGTTTCTGTATTTGGTTGTGTTGCGAGTATTTGCAGCACATGTGCTGTCAAACTGATGAAGATGTTTTCAGAATTTGCTGGTGCTTTTTCTATTTGCATGTGTTTTCTTAAGTTGCAGCGCGTTGAGCTCTCTCTGCCACCGTATTTTATGATATATATTAAAACCTCTGGGCCTTCCTTGAAGCATATCTTTATATTCATTTTTGTCTTTAATTAAATAAGGCAATTTATGTATGATTATAAATGTCTTCATTTCCACAGAAATGTATTCTGTTTGTGTTTCACGAATAAGACAATACCTGCAAGTCCCAGCATCCGCTGCTGTTGTGTTACCAAGAGTCATGTCATTGAGAACGAACCCTTGGGGCTGTGTGTAAACACGCACATGTCAGAATATCTAAGCCCAGAGGGGCAATGAGCCTTCCACTTTCCTGACCTGCCTGTTGATTTTACTCGTTTCACTATCAAATCACATGAGCAAGCGAGGGAATGAAAACTACAACAGGAAGCAGTCCATCTTCTTGGAGATTCCCCAAATAAGAAGCTCATTTCATGCTTGAGTCATTTAAAATGTAGTGTTACGTTACATAAGCCTACGACTGATTGCTAAATTCTTGGGGTTCTTTTTCATCTCCACATCCTGGATGTATCCGAGTCTCTCAGGTTGACAGGTTGCATTTATTAACAACAGGACTAAGAAAGAGTAAGGAGGACAGAGAAGACTGCAAGAGGTGTCATTTTTCATCGCCCGTGGTAACCTCATCGGTCAGAACAGAATCCGACAAGCATGTCAGAGCAATCTCCTCAGTGCCTATATCTCCGACTTCCCTTTTACTGCTGCCCTGCTCCGTGTCTCACCGCGCATCAGGTCCCAGAGGGCAAAAAGATGTGGAAACACAACAAAAGTCAACAAACACAACCCTAGCTGGCTGATACACCTGTCACAAAACCATTCTGCCTCCTGTGATTCTTCATCGCGAGCAAAACAAGTTTTAGCTACCTAATCTGATTTCCCAAATAAACGCTCTGAATAATTTTGAAGCTTTTCTCGCCTTTCTGTTCGTTTCAAGCAAACAATACACACGAATCCTAAAGGAAAAGTAGGTCACCGGAAGGTTATTTTTAGAGCCTAACGCACACTCCTTATAAATGGGCAACCGCAGATGTGGAGTTTCTGTACGAGACATCAGCCGAATGTATCAGGCGAACATACAGAGAGTCGAGATTTTCAATTTACCGGCGAGTCGAGTTAGCTATTAATTTGTTCGCGCATGAGCAGCTCCATTTCCTCTCTGGAGACTCGTTCAGTCTTTGCTCTTGTAAATTCTGCCATGTAAATAGCAAATCCGCCATGGCGCGAGCACAACTGGCTTTTAAAGAGAATGGGAGATGAGACTCTGATTGGTTTATTGCACGTTATGCCCAAAACTCATTAAGAGAATAGGGACAACCCTTTTAGACGGTCGCCGTGATTTTGCCAAGTAAGACATGTTCCTGGATCAGCATCTTTTGTTGATCCTGGATCAACATCACTGTCCAAAAATATAGACTAAACCCAATCCCTACCCCTAAACCTAACCCTACCCATAATTTATTCCTAAAATCAGTGGGAAATGATAGCTGATTAACAAGGGTGTAGAAGCACCTAACCCTGATCGTAAGCCTAAAACAGATATTTCCTGAAAAGTTTCCTGTCGTTAAACTAGCAAAAGTGGATTAGGACACGCCCTAAGTTCGCCTGCACCTTGAGCTTTAGACCATGCGCTAATATCGTTAAAATAGGGCCCCTAAAGTCAATGGCACCAGTACCATGGGCGCAAAACATGCATACAATCTGCTTAGTACACACACACAGGGACGCGCAGCAGCACACAAACGTGCCAAATCTTAAAAATGAAAGGATTACAATGTAAAAGATTATTATTGTGTACACTTTAACCTCGCGCATGAGCAGATCCATTTCCTCTCTGGAGACACGTTCAGTCTTTGCTTTTTCCGCCATGTAAATAGCGAATCCGCCATAGTGCAAGTGCAACTGGCTTTTAAAAGGAATGGGAAATGAGACACTGATTGGTTTATTGCACGTTACGCCCAAAACACACCCATGGCTCATTAAGAGAATAGGTACAACCCTTTTGGACCATGCACCTGCCGTACTGACCTTTTTTCCTTTGTTAAACTATCAAAAGTGGATTCGGAGACGCTCTAAGTGCACTTGCGCCATGCGCTTCAGACCATGTGCTTAAATCGTTAAAATAGGGCCCAATGTCTATCCTAGGTGAGAGGATCACTTTGTTATACAGAGAAGCCCATCCAGTCATCCAGCACACTGCAACCCCTCAGTTACATACTCCAGCTCTCCAAACACATAAGAAGCCCAGGCCCAGTGGAGCGGAATGCAAGTGGGCAACCAGGCTGAAAATATACTGTAATCCTATAGGCATTGCGTGAAAAAAAAAAAAAAAGCCCCCGCCGTTAACTCCAGAAATGCCACCGAGTTAGCCTTATTCGAGACATTTGGAGAAATTCTTGGACTGCTGAGCATTTACATTTCCCATTTGGTGCTCTTCCAAATGTATTGTGTCTGTGCTGACTTCCTCAAGTTTTGGGGAAATTAATGTTTGACTTTAATAAAGGAGAACATTGTTCTTTTCACCATTATTTACACACAGATCAGATCACCTCAGATGAAGCGTGCACGCAGAAACCTGGTTATTTGCATGTCGTTCATGCGCACCGTGAACAGCAGGTGCAGGTATGTTTGTAGTTTGCCATCGCCGCCAGTTGTGCGCGCACATCGACGGAGTTTAACAGCAAGACAAGTGCAGAGGTGTATGGGACCATCTGGACATAGAAAGAGGGTCAGTACACTCAGATAACCGCAGGGTAAATAAACATCTCACGGCAGATCACCCGTGAATGAAAGAGAAGTCGTTTATGAAAGAAACTTCCCCAAAAAACACGGTTGTTAATTACTCTGCACCTCGAAACTCATTGGTTTACACCACCTGACTAGCAAGAGGGATTTTCTTTTGTTTGTTTGTTTACTCCAGGCCAAAAAAGGTCAAGTGGAGAGATACTATGTGGGCCAGCCGGAGTGAAATGAGGCAGAAATGCAAAACCTTAAGACGGATTAGAGCAGATCCGATCAAAGTTTTTGGACTTCTTGAAAGGGTCAAAATGTCACTTCGTCACCCAGCGCTGACCTCAAAACAGGCCGGGGTTACAGCAATGATGTGGTTCAAACAAATCAGATGTGCCATGCAACACAGCTTTCTTTTCTTGGGACAGAAGCTGCCCCGATTATTCAGCACAAGGTGTATAGCCTCAAAGGTCAAACCAGGCCTATATATGATATTAAATCAGTTTTGAGTTTGTATCGGATCAGCAATTGGAGAATGAATTTTTTCTGCCTCATCAAAGCTTATTTTCATCATTGGATATTTTTAAGGGCAGGGATTAATCATCATGAGGGATTTTCATTAGGAATGTAAAGATATGTGCTTCGTGGATAGATTTGTTTGACCCATGTCCCCTACAGCAGAGTCCATTCCAAACTTCTAATAGTAATCAGAAAAGATCAGCTCAGCGGAGACCTGATCCATTCAGGTCAATGAGAGTCAACAGTATATTAGTAGCAGCAGCACTGTATGTCTCAGAGGCAGCTCCAGCTCTCTCTCCAGTGTCTGTGGTGTGCCATCATATCAAACTTGTGAGAACACTGCTACCTTGTGCCCAATGCAAGAACTGCTCTCAGATCTGCTTCCTATTTAATTCTTGTAATGTGTGTTAGAATTGAGACCAGCTGCAGTTTTCTGACACTGCAAGTATTTGTCTTTGATAAGTGCTGGCATACAGGGGTTTTGACTGGAGGTCAGGGTTTAGAAAATAAAAAAAATTAAAAATAAAAAGCACGAAGCCTGAGTGCTATTCGCCACTGATGTTTTCAGTCTCTATCTGTGGAAATGATGAGAGAGAAAAAGTATGTCAGGGTTTTCTATTCTTTAGCGGCATAAATAGTAACAGATGGTTCTTTTAACAGCTTGATGCCTTAAAAGGAGGTTCAGTTCTGATGTGTAATATTCTAATTAATTCCTATTCGTCCTTTGCTATTTATCCTAAACAAATCATTCCACTTAAGTTATAATGCAATGATTCTACAACACTTTGCAATCATTTTAAATCACTTATTAATCTTGGTTAATGTTAATTTCTATATATGAATACATTTTTTTAATATTTTTATTTTACTGTATTTTGAATGAATTTGACTTGCCTGGTCAAGTCAGGTCACATTTATTTTTAAAGCACTTTATGCAATATTGTTTGTTTCAAAGCAGCTTCACATTAATAAACAGGAAAATAACAGTGTTGATGTTGTAAAATTATTAAATGATGAACAAATTCAATTTCAGCTGTAAAACTACTCTACAGAAGGTATTAGTGTCCTTATTCAGCTCATGTTGTCAGTGTCAGTAAAAGCTGTTTCAGTTTAGTTCGATATTTGCATCAGTGTTGCAGAGTTTATCAATTATGAAACAAGTTCAATTCAGCTATATAGCAGCTCTACAAAAGGCAATCGTGTCATAATTCAGCTCAGTTCAGTGTTTATTCATTTCAGTCGATGTTGCAAAGTGTCATTATCCAGCTTGGCTCAGATTTTGTTCTCATCTGACAAGTTAAATTGCTAAAATTACTAAATATTAATTTTCTTTTAGTTCCCGACTGAGTAAGCCAAAGGCAACAATGAACAATGAAAATTACTTAAAATTTAAAAAACATTAACATTAACTTAGATGATTGAATGCTGATTAATTGTTGTTTTTTATTTTAAAGTGTCACCACCAGTGATTCATATTGTAAAGATTTGTTGTTCATTTGCAATCATTTGTCACAGTCTGTCACAGTACAGCAGACTAAGTGCCGTCACATCAGCTTGTGCAACATTGTTTACCTTCCTGGACATACTGGCTGACTCTGAGGAGCTGCTGTCAGGAGAAGAGCTGTCAGCAGTCATTTGGAAGAGGTCTCTATGGACTCTCTGGTCAAATGTTCTGGCCCTCTATGTACAGGGATACTGTACTGCTGTGCGCAGTCGCTTGTCTGCTCCTTACTTGTCTTCCGCTCTAGTGTTGATGTGATACAGTCAAGTGGAATACAGATGGATGAGCATGAAACCATACCCTCCAGACATATCAGGGCAAGGCCAAGGTGCTGAAGAGGCAGGTTACTGCACGGTCAGAGCGCTGGGAGAAGTGATGATATGGGTGAGAGTGTTACTAGCATAGCATTGAGTTTTTCAGAAGTTTAATCTAGATGCAGTTTTGCTCCTCTATACTCAATTCCAATGTCTTCTCTTTTGAACACATAGGCCTAAACACCAACCTAACATAAGCAATATAATATAATATAGAACAAGGATGAGATCATTTTTTACATTTTATGTTATATAAATTAACATTAAGGCTGACATACTGTACTTGATGTACTATAATTACTATAATATACTATAATTAATTACTATAATTAATTATAGTATGTTACTATAATATATAACATATAATTAATTATAATAATGTAAATGTCCATTGAGTGTTGAGAAAAGTTATATAATTTATATGAATGCTTTATCAATATAATATTAATATGCTTTAAGGAAAAAAATTTAAATTGATTTAATTAGATTTATTAGACAGAAAGGTAGTGAAATACATTCAATTCATCAAGGATAGCACAATAAAGTTTAAAAACAATTCCATCGTGGTCCTTGATGTTATTCAAAATGTAATTAATAATCAAAATATTATTAATAATAATTGTTGTTGTTGTTGTTGTTTATTTTAAATATTTAATGTCATTTCTCATGCTCACCAAGGCTGCATTTATTTGATAAAAAATACAATTCAATTCAAGTTTATTTGTACAGCGCTTTTCACGATACAAATCATTGCAAAGCAACTTTACAGCAAATTGAGTTTCTACAATATTTAGTGGTAGCTTATCAGTGGTGACTGTCAGTTAATAAACATATGGCAGAAATGTACGGAAAAATCAATTAAAGACGTAATCAAACAGACGATGAACACTATTAACAGCAATTATTATATGATGCAATCAAACTTATAGCAAAATGTGGTAGTTCTGCATGTTGTTTCAGGGTTGGCATCATCTGAGGTCCTCTGAGGGGTTGCCATCATCTCTTCTCAGGTGTTCTGGATCCAGACTGAAGCTTGTGTAAATCCTAGTGGCAAAAACAGAGAAACATATGGAAACTGTAATTGTGAAATTATTACAATTTTAAAGAATTGTTTTCTGTTTCAATATATTTTAAAATGTGAAGGCAACGCTGAATTTTCACCAGCCATTACTCCAGTGGCACACGATGCTTCAGAGATCATTTTAATATGCTGATTTGGTGCTCAAGAAACATGTATTATTATTATATGTTGAAAGCAGTTTTTACTGTTTAAAAACACTACCATTCAAAAGGATTAAAGAAAAATAAATTAAAAGAAAAGAATGATCAAAGCTTATCAAAGAGTATGTTTCAAGATTTTTGTATGCTATATAAATAAAGCTGTACTTATGTACTTACTAATAGCACCCTATCCTGTGGAGGCAGTTAATGCTGAATCATTTTGAAATGTACTCTGAATTGGAAACCCATAAGCATGTCTGAAACAAAACAGCACCTCCTAAATCATAAGAACAGGCAGAGCAGGGTTTATGGGTAGAGCTGCATCAAAGAGGAAAAATGTGACATGCACGGCTAAAGACTAGAGGGACTGATTCCTGCGTTGCGCTTGGTGTTATTGCTGGATGTCATCCAGCTGAGTGATCAACTGCAAAGTTAATGAGGCCTCATAACTATATCTTTACACTCCTGCACAACATAACCAGTGGCAAGGGTCACTCTACCTCAGAAACCCGGTACGCACTCACACAAGCTTATAATCATCATATCAAACAAGAAATACAGCCACACAAATGCAAACAACGCACACTACCACCACACTAATGCATGGCCATGAATACACAGCGAGTTCAGCTCATTCTTGCTGGGTAAACACAGCTGTGGATGCCCTGGGGCGTTTAAGGTTGTACAGCATCTGCTGATCAGGCACACTGTCTTGAACTTCATTTAAGCTTCACTGGCATTTGGCCCAACAAAGATAAATGCAGTCGTATAATTGAATTACAGCGTCTCCGCCCGTACGGGGAAGACAGAAGATCGCCAATGCTTACGCTGTGCAACGAGGCATTTGAGCAAGCATTTGAACACATGGCATTTGCAGAGGTTTGTTATTGTCAAAACAGCAGTTGTGCACTGTGAACACGATATAATATACATTGGCACATATGTGAATGCACATATAGGGGTCATGTGATCATGCAAATGTATTTTTTGACAGTTAAAGAGCCACATGAGGAAGGGCTTGTTTCCTGCTCTGAAAATCCATGAACTCATTTGTCTTTTTCTCATGCGGTGTTCTGGTTATTTTGACCCAAAGAGGATTTTCTTGTTCCCAAAATTGCTAGTTACTGTTATTGGATTGGACTAAAATCTAGTGACTTTCCCCCAAGATTGGATAAATTTTGTACTTTTTAGTTTTTTTGCCCCCCACCTTGTAACAAATTTTGGTGTTTTCGGTTCAAAATGACCGGCCAACAAAACATTGCTTAGACATTTCTTGTTACGCTATATTACCAAATCTTTGATTAAGTATTTTTATAAAATTGTTTTATTTTAGTTATCAGAGGTTTTATTCATTCATTCATTCATTCATTTAAAAGAAATACAAAGCCTGTGCTAACTGAAAGAAAACAACTTAACGAAAGATTTACAAGAATATTTTTTCCAGGAACACCAAATGAACGATTTTCAGCACAGCACAAGGGATACACACAGCTTTTATGTAAATAATGATGCTGCTATGGTGTGTAAACTGTAGGAAAATTAACAACTGTGTTGAGCAGATGGTAAAACATGGTCCAGTGTTTTTGTTAGAGGTTATTATTCAGCTGCACTGAGCCTGTTCATTTCAATTAAGCTGAATTTACGATGTTTGACAGTCCAGAATGAGACGTCACATTTCCTCAAGTTCCCTTTTGCGTTGTTTAAACCGCTGTCCTGCACTCGACCAAATAACTATAATTTATAATGGTTAATAAAGTCGTTTTATTCCTAGCTCCTGGGGAAATGTCATAGCTTTATAGGTAACCGAATCTTAGTGGATACACAATAGAATACAGTTAGGTTCCCAAAAGGGTTCAAATAACATGATATGATAAAGCAGAAGAAGATATGAGTGCCCTACATTTGTGACCCATAAGATCTTACAGGAATACAGTAAGGATGCACAAGATGCAGTTTGATCTAAAGACCACAGACAATAGGCTATATTGCAAGAATGCTCCTTCAGTTTTCTTCCTAGAAAGCCATAGCCTACTATATTAGTTGTGCCGACACAATATTTAGTTTGCAAGCTAATAAGAGTTCGTGACAAAGCAATTTGGGCTTGAGCTGAATGCAAAAGCTGCTCTGCGGCGGCTGCTGAGTGTTACTTAGAATAGATTATGCATCTGAAAATAGAATTTTATTGTATCATGCCGGGTTGTGAAAACATTACAAAGTGTCTCTCTCACATGCACGCAGTTAATAATGCTTTTGAAGGGGAATTGTTACTGCGCAGATTTCTGTTTCTTTAAAAAAAAAAAAAAAAAAAATCTCATCGAGCAGCTAGGTTGAATAGCTTTCTCTAACAGGCCAGTTAAAGTGCGGCGTGTGGCCACGAAGCGTGTCGCGTCAAAAGCGATTAGCAGAAATGGAAAATGACACCTGAATGGTGAAGCCTTTTGATGCATTGTAGACGGCTCTAATGCTCGAGAAAGCAAACCCCAAACATCCCACTCAAATAATTGTTTGTCTGAATATTTGAGGGCTTCGATCGGCTGCTTGAATTGGTATTTTTGGGAGGACGCGTCTAAGGTGGAACATAAGCGTAAAACAGGAGTAAACTGCACAATGTATCTGTGGCCAGTAGGCCTATGTGTAAAAAGCATGCGGGACCAATTTTTCCCGTGTCCCTCTCTGCCAGAAGATTAAGCGTAAGTGTGAAATCCTAAATGCTGTCGAGAAAAATACAGTTGCCAGTTGTCTCATTGTGTAGCGGGATAAATGTGGGTGGCTTGGGCTATTTGAATTGATGTCAAAGATGGGAAAGAAAAATAACCACAGTCTTATTGGTTATTCAGGGTGACCAGAATTAGATATTGAGATTAAGAGATTTATGAACTAATTTGTTCTACTTAAAAGTATTGTTACTTATTGTTGGAACAGCATGTAGGCTATTTCCTATAGCCTACATACTCTAGCGAGGGAGTTGTTGTGGTCTAGAGAGGTTTCGTTTTCTGTTCAACGCCCATCTTCACATCACGGAATACCACGGAAGCAGGAAATAGGCATGTTCTGGTGCACCTGACGCGGAGTCAAATCGTCTTGTTAAAACATAGCACGTTGATTTAATTCTTGCAGCCAGTGGTAAGATATACATTTCCTGTCAGCATTTTAATACGTTTAACTATTATAGCAACTACAAAAGTTTAAAATATGTATTAAATATTTTATTGTTGCAGGCTAGGGATGGGAATTGTAAGTAGGGCTACGGGTTGGACTTACTGGGTTTAATTGAGAATCCGCTTGACATGCTGTAATAACGATTCTTTTAGTACGCCTACTATCAGCAGCCTGTTGCCAAACGATGATATCGCTGCAACAGAACATAAGAAATCCGAAATAAATGTAATATCTACCATTTTGGCCAAAGATTTGCGTAAATGAACATTTTAATGACTTTCCACAGCATGACAGCATCACACAGTTCTTGGTTTAGGCCTATTTAGGTTCTCAGTGAAACCTCACCAATTGATTCATTCGTGTTTTGATTCATTAAAAACAATTGGCTCATAAAAATAATTTGTTCGGATATTGAACTACGCTTGTTTATTCACTAAAAAGAACAGATTTAAACGATTCATTGTTTGGGAATCGGACTAGGCCTTACTCGTGCTGCTAGGGGCTGCAAGTTTCGTGCTGATTAGTGTAGAAACTTACGACACTTAAAAAAATGTTCCAATTTATTTATATATTGTTTATACTATATGGGTGTTTTCAGCATAATTTCACTCAGAGCTTTGCAAACGATCTAATCTATTTAGGTCACTATGTCAGAGAAAGATGAAGAGACATTCAAGTCTGTGGACTTGGAGCAGCAAACCGAAAAGTCTCCGGAACCAGACATCAATCCTCAAGAATCTCCAAGTGAAACAGAAACAGATAAACCCAGCACACCTTCTACAGAAGCCAAGGCAGAAAGCACCCCCTCTACACATACTTCAGCAGCCAAAGTTAAATGGACATCATCTGCGGAACAGTTTAAACTGAAGAGATTTTTTGTCCTCAGGGTAATGTCTTTAGCCTATTTGAACTCTCACTGAAGCCTCATTTTTCTGGGTTGACCACAAATTGGTGTTCCACTGTGTTAGTAATCATTTCTGACACAATCTACGTTTCTTTTGTATGTTGACAAACCATGGTTGCTCTGTGGTACAATATAATGCTGATGACAACACCTTTTGTAAATATGAATATCCTCAATCACGTTAAGCAAACAATGACAGTCCGAATACTTTACTTGTCCAGTGCTGCCTGCTAATATTCAGTCAAACATATATTTTTTACCTGAAGAGATCACCAAAGGCCGTTTTCATGTTTTCTATTTCCTCAGTCTACCTGAGGTCATTTGATTAACAAATAGTGTCTGTTGGCCAGCTCAAATACCAAATTTTGCTTTATGAAAGTGGTGAAAAGGCATTACTTATGCCTTAAAACCATCAAACTTGCATTGGCAACCAATGCTTACAACTATTTTTCACATTTGCAATACAATTGCATTTTTATGACCAAGCACTATAATGTATTATTACTTGTATTGCAATCATTAACATCTCTTGCTCTAATTTCTGGTGTAGCACAACACTAACCAATTAATAGTTAGAATAATTTCAGTAAAATTGACCAAAGAAGGTCACTTGAAATGACAATCTGTAATTTGTAGGAACTTTATGGTAGACATCTAGAATTAATTAAATATGTGCTTAACATTTAGGTTTTAATCCTTTTCAAAGCTTTTTTCATATGGACCACTTTGACCATGTTTGCATGCACAAGAACATTACGACATGCTAATAATTGGTCAGTGTCAAGCATACCGTTTTGAAAGGAATTTTTACTGTACAAACACTGAAAGAAAGAGTTTTGGCATTCTCCACTTCTCCAATGATTTACTGAAAAATTTAAAGTCATATGGCTCCAGAAAGAAAAAAAAAAGATATTGAGTGAGTACATTGTAAAAACCATCTTCCAAACCTTGTTTTTGCTTTACCCTTAGTCACTTTGGTAATTATTTATATTTTAAAATTGTCAGGACGGATTTCTGAGGAAACTGCATACTTTCATCATTCGTCCATGCTTGTTAATGCCATATCTGTAAATAAAGGGAACAAAAAGTTCAGGCTACTATTATGTGCAGTGGAAGTAGATTGAAGCAAAAACAACTGAACCTTAAACTCAAAAGAGTTTGCAAGTAAAAATGGAAAGTAACAGTACCCATAATAAAACATGAATCAACATAGTTTGCAAAGGATCACATTTGCTGTGCACTGACTAGGTTCACAAAACATTATTTATGTTGATAATAGTAACAAATTACGAAAACAATGTTTCTCCGCAAGAGAAACTTGTTGTCTTATAATTTAACCAGTAAAAGGCTAAATGCTACATAGTGTAGCTTTAAGGAACACAGAACAAGTTTAGTTTGTCATTCCATAAAATCAGTAGATGATCTAGCATTTTGCACTATAGCACCCTCTAGTGGGGTCTATCTCCACTAGACCCTAATGCACAGATGCCACTGATTTTAATATGTCTTGATGCAGATGAATTGTTGTGTTTTGTCATTTTAGCCTGGAACACTGGACCATGGCATTGAGGATGCTAAAGCTCTGGTGAATCCCACAGAAGATGGTGCTGTCCAGAGTGTCTGGCTCATGGCTGAGTAAGTTTTTTTTTCTTTCTGTAAGAGAACACATTATAGTTAAAGTATGTACAGACTGTTCTGCAAATATGCATCGTTCACATGGAGTAAGCAAATTACATTCAGGTCTTTTGTCACATAGCTCTCATTCCAGGATGCAATCCATTATCTCACTCCGTGTTCTGTAAATAAGTAAAATGTTCAGGAAATATTTAAAGCGAAATAAGCAGGCAGCAGAATAGAGCTGCTAGAAGACATTTTGCTAAATGTGCTGGCAGGTGTCAACTTCTATCTGTCTCTGCGCAGGCTTTCAGGAAACAGTTTATAAATGTCTTGCTATATGATAATTAATAATATAATATTTTCCATGTTCTGGACTCGTACTCAATTCCTGAGCAGTTCTGTGGTTTGAGATTAGGCTTGAAACAAAAGATGAAGCTCATGCAATTCATGCATTTTGACTGCTATAAATTTCTTATGGAAGACATTGTAGGAAATAGCTTTTTGCTGTCAAAACAAAGACACCTGAAAGGCTTAATATATAGGTTAGTTGCATTAAAGTAGCTTTAAATAATCTCATATGCCACATTTGTTCATTATCAAACATTCATATAGCTTGCCCTGTGCATGTCCTCGCATATTGTGCATAATTTAAAATCAATGTGGAATATGCTTTTATAAAAATCTACAGTACCATGTAAAAGTTTGAATTAAAACAGATGTAAATCACTGTTGCATATTCATAATATATGAAGCAACACATTTTCTGCACATTCTTAATTGATGTAATAAAAAGATACAAAATTATCATTGAGTTTAACCACAGACCCTTGTATGTAAACAGTCATCCAACTCTTTGAAAATCTAGTTTAATCTAGCAGGAAAGGAAAAGTGCCTGTTAGTGTGTGTGCGTGTCTATGTGGTGTTTTTGTGGTCTTTCACACCTACTGCATGTCCCCAGGCCCACATACCCAGTCTGGTAAATATTCAAGGTAAATATTCAGTTTGCCTAGTCATAAGTTTCTTAACAAGTGAAAATTACCTAAATTAAACACCAGAATGCATAAAGGCCCTGTAATGTACTAAGATTCCCATGTGCTATTTCTGTCACTGTCCAAATCTGATGTGAGAAAGCGAAATCTTCAGAAGCTCTCCATAAATTAACTTCTCACTGGCCAGTTGAGGTGAAAGCACTGACAAAAATAAAACGTAACTTTTAAAAAGTGGCTTATCCATCAGTTATTCATTTTCTGAACACACATCTTTGTTTTGACATGTCTTTGGGATCTAAAAATGCAGGCATGATCATTTGAACAAGTATACCAAAGGCAATTGTTGAAATTTTGAAGCCTTTAGATTATGTAGGCGGCAGGCCTACATAATTTAGACCCACATCATGCTTATAGACGTTTTTTGCAAAAGAACTCAAAATAACTCGGCAGAGAATTCACAGCCACTGCAGCTAGCTATTGATTGATTGGTTGATTTTCAATAGAATAGCCTTTGTTATTGATCAAATCCACTGTGCATAAATTCTTTTAAAATTATTTCGCAAGCCAGGAGTTTTCAAACTGGGATCTGGCCCATGCTAGGAGGCCTGTGGAAAGTTTGAGAGAGAAGATAATTTGTATATATTTTTGTAAAAAAAAAAACTCTCTTCTTACTTGGCCCATAAGTTAAAGAATGCTTGCTTTTGTTATCCATTGGTTTTTAAAGACAGCATTCTACTTGAATTAATATTTACACTTCATTGTTCATTTAAATAAATTTGAATCAAAAATGTACTTTTGTACTTTTAACTGTACTCTAATATTGGGTAGAAAATATACGTACACTGATACACAATTTAGTACAAAGTAAATATTTTCTACATACTTGACAAGAGAAAGTTTGAAAAAGCCTGCTCTATGTTGCCATTTAGAATAACTGGAATAGAAACAATACTGCGGCAAGATTCATTTGTCTACATGTGCTAAACTAATCTGTCAAACTGTAAATTAACATATGTCCAACAACTTGTTTTAGAATCCTTCTGTGCTTGATCAGAGCTGTGGAAGAATTGTGAGTGACAGATTTGTGGGAATGTAGGCCAGTTCTTGTGTAGTAGCATTGATGTACTGTATGCAACACAGCAGAGGTCTGCAGTCTGGCCCAGTAGGGGACCCTTGCTAACATGTTCCAGAGAATTAAACTAGTTTTGATTAAAGATGCTGTTAACGATATTAACCACTCTGGAACTCCTGCCAGACCACAAACATACCATTGTACCGTTGAGATTTTTGAAGCGGGAGAGCAGTGGCATATCATTTGAGTGTTGTCAAAGTAGTCAAAAGGAGTAGCAGAATTCTTGCACAACAAACTAACAACTGACAACTGCTTATGACGTTGAATATGTTGCTTGAATGATTGACCCGCTTCAACTACCAGGTGATATT
Source organism: Sinocyclocheilus rhinocerous (assembly GCF_001515625.1). Classification (NCBI taxonomy): domain Eukaryota; kingdom Metazoa; phylum Chordata; class Actinopteri; order Cypriniformes; family Cyprinidae; genus Sinocyclocheilus; species Sinocyclocheilus rhinocerous. Next base: position 39,821 of record NW_015639511.1, read on the forward strand.
TCAGAACATCTAATTCAGACATATATTACGAGAGCCATTCCATAAAAAAATTGCATAGAGCACTGCTAAAGATTTTTTTTTTTTTTTACAAAACTGTTATTGAATAGCATTCGTAAATATGCACAATATTATAGATTTCGGTCAGTATTGGATATATACAATAATTGTATATGCTCAATTCTAATATTTGTAAATTTAGATTAACCTTTACTTTTAAAATCTCAAAATGAAAATCTTTTTTTTTTTTTTTTGTACTGTGCATTATAATTTCACAGTGCAATTCACTTGTAGCATTTAAGACAACCATGATTTAGACTTTTCATTTATTTAGAAATGTATTACTTTTTTTCTGTCTATTTAGTTTTTCAGTTTTCATTTATCAGTTATTGGCCATAACATGAAAGTTAGTCAGTTATTATCAGGCTATAGAATTGGCCAGAGATTGATTGATTGATTGATTGATTGATTGGTCGATCGATCTGCACTGTGTACAAGGCTATGGTTCTGACATTGGCCAGAATTGTTTTTTATTGTGCATCTTTACAACTATTACCAATATTTTAATACTCTCTCCATTTTCCTGTTACTGTGTAGAGTTGATCATTGGAACAATGAGAAAGAGCGATTGGTGCTCGTCACAGAGAACACCCTCCTCATCTTCAAATATGACTTTGTCATGCTTAACTGTGAGCAGATTCAGAAGATTCCACTCAACTATATCGACCGCATCTGCCATGGTACCTTCTGCTTTCCACCACGTTCCCTCCTGACGTGAGTAGCTCCCATTCTCTCATCAGCATCAATTCATTCACTGTCGAAAAAGCCACATCTCACTACTGCAACAAAAAAAGTCTCTGAACGTTCTTAATTTGCCTGCACTTCCTCATCTTTTACCCCACACATCTGATATTCACAGTGTTTGCTCAACTGTGAACATCAGAACCAAAAACAGAAGCACAAAAAATTGTCTACGCTACACTGATTGCTTTTGTGCCACCTGTTGCCACGTGTAACGAAGGCCTGTGCATTCAAGAACTCTCAGAACTTATTTTTCTATGAAACTTCTTCCACACAGTTCTGCAAATCAGCTACAAATTCCTCTCCACTTTTTGCATGTCATGCTTAATTGCATGATAAGTGTAAAGTTTGGGGAGATATACAGCACGTAGATGACAGCCTGGATGGGCTTGTCGAGGATGAGAGATAGACTCATGTTCTGCTTCAGTAACAACATTGTGTTTCTGAGAACCATATGTAAACACAGGGAAATAATAATAGCTGTTAATAATATTATTCTGTTAATAATAGCTGGACACCTGGTTGAAAATAGCATATTTTATTTGCTGTTGAAAGATATATCAATAGAAGATACACTATCGCTCAAAGGTTTGGGGTCAGTAAGATTTGTTTTAAGCAAACTTTTATTCAGTAAGAATGCATTGAAATTACATGTACATTGTTATAAATAAAAATCAAATACATTGCTGTTCTTTTGAACTTTGTATTCATCAAAGAACTAAAAATAATGCAGCACAAATTTAATTTTAAGCAAAAATTGAAGAAGTACAGTATTGATAATAAGAAATGTTTCTTCAGCACTAAATCCACATATTTGAATGATTTCTGATGGATCATGTGACACTGAGGACTAGAGTAATGTCATGACAGGAACAGTTATTTTAATTGTAATAATATTTCACAATGCTACTGTTTGCTGTATTTTTGATCAAATAAATGCAGCACTTGTGAGTGTACTGTAACAGACTTGCCATTAAAACAGTCTTAAAGACCCTAAACTTTTGAATTATATTATATTATATTATATTATATTATATTATATTATATTATTTTGTTGTAAGCCAGGCTCATTGGAAAGTTGTGCCTGTGGCGAAATTTCTGCATGATATTACGCTGCTTCTTGCACATTTTGCAATATGTTTAAAGTGAATTGTCCAGGGAGTGGCACTAAAAAACAGCGTCAGTTTTATTTGAAACAGTTAAACATGTATCTAGCAGCATTATGTATGCTGGTTGTTGTTTGTCTCACAGCAGTTTGGAAATATAATGTCCGATGTGTGACCCAAAGTTTAATGATGTATTGTGTTTGAAAATATTGTACCACCTACACTAAGCCCTACCCTATACCAAACCAATAGTAGCCATGCCGGTTAGCTTGTTGTGATTCATGTTTCACGGGACTTCTTTCACTCAGCATTCTGCATCATATGTGCAGTGCTGCACCAGGTGAGCTATCAAGCAAGTTTACAACATTAGAAAAGCTGTACATATTGCGCTGGTTGCACATCAAAATGAATTCTAGGGCTGCCCCCTAATAGTTGACTAAACATTAGTCAGCGAAAAGAGGCTTTCTCGACTAAAATTGTATTAGTCAGTTAGTTGCAGAAAAAAAATATATTTTCGTGTTCATGACGGACTGATCATTAACGTCTGGTCCTTGAGGTAATTACAGTATATCAGGCAGGAAATCTTAACATTCGCTTATCATTCATCAACCTCAAATATGGCTTATCATTGAAACATGTAAGTAGTAGCAACTTTACATGGCCGCTTGCTCTAACGTTACCCTAGATAAATGTGCACTATTAGGAGATATCCATATGTTTGGATAACAAAAACTCTCTAATCCGTATGAAAGGTGCATTTCTCTCTGAAGGACGTACTACGGTCCTCGGAGATGTCGAGTCAGCATTGTCAGCTTCAACTTTGCAGCCAACACTGACTCAGAAAACACTAGTTTGTTAAAAAAATAATTAACATATGTGACCATGGACCACAAAACCAGTCATAAGGGTCAGTTTTTTTAAATTGAGATGTATACATCAT
>NW_015639511.1:46289-48159 GCF_001515625.1 Sinocyclocheilus rhinocerous
ATTATATTATATTATATTATATTATATTATATTATATTATATTATATTATATTATATTATATTATATTATATTATATTATATTATATTATATTATATTATATTATATTATTTTGTTGTAAGCCAGGCTCATTGGAAAGTTGTGCCTGTGGCGAAATTTCTGCATGATATTACGCTGCTTCTTGCACATTTTGCAATATGTTTAAAGTGAATTGTCCAGGGAGTGGCACTAAAAAACAGCGTCAGTTTTATTTGAAACAGTTAAACATGTATCTAGCAGCATTATGTATGCTGGTTGTTGTTTGTCTCACAGCAGTTTGGAAATATAATGTCCGATGTGTGACCCAAAGTTTAATGATGTATTGTGTTTGAAAATATTGTACCACCTACACTAAGCCCTACCCTATACCAAACCAATAGTAGCCATGCCGGTTAGCTTGTTGTGATTCATGTTTCACGGGACTTCTTTCACTCAGCATTCTGCATCATATGTGCAGTGCTGCACCAGGTGAGCTATCAAGCAAGTTTACAACATTAGAAAAGCTGTACATATTGCGCTGGTTGCACATCAAAATGAATTCTAGGGCTGCCCCCTAATAGTTGACTAAACATTAGTCAGCGAAAAGAGGCTTTCTCGACTAAAATTGTATTAGTCAGTTAGTTGCAGAAAAAAAATATATTTTCGTGTTCATGACGGACTGATCATTAACGTCTGGTCCTTGAGGTAATTACAGTATATCAGGCAGGAAATCTTAACATTCGCTTATCATTCATCAACCTCAAATATGGCTTATCATTGAAACATGTAAGTAGTAGCAACTTTACATGGCCGCTTGCTCTAACGTTACCCTAGATAAATGTGCACTATTAGGAGATATCCATATGTTTGGATAACAAAAACTCTCTAATCCGTATGAAAGGTGCATTTCTCTCTGAAGGACGTACTACGGTCCTCGGAGATGTCGAGTCAGCATTGTCAGCTTCAACTTTGCAGCCAACACTGACTCAGAAAACACTAGTTTGTTAAAAAAATAATTAACATATGTGACCATGGACCACAAAACCAGTCATAAGGGTCAGTTTTTTTAAATTGAGATGTATACATCATCTGAAAGCTTTCCACTGATGTGTGGTTTGTTAGGATAGGACAATATTTGGTCGAGATACAACTATTTGAAAATCTGGAATCTGAGGGTGCAAAAAAGTCAAGATATTGAGAAAATCGCCTTTTGTCAGTCCTGTGTCTCGTGGTCTCCTCCCCCACGTGCTCCATGACCCAGTTTTCCCTCATGTTTAATTGTTTATTGTTTCCAGGTGTTCCCCAGTTAGTTCTAATTATCCCATGTATTTAAGTCCAGCCTTTGCGTTCTGTGGTCGTCTAGTATTGTACATCTAACCCTCCTGCTACGTGTGTTCCTGCCTGTTCCATGTTCTTCTTTATTTGAATGAATAAAGAGCATTGATGTTAATTCTCCTACGTCTCCGCGCTCCTTCGTCTCCTCCACAGTAGCAGCGACCGTGACAGAATACCGGACCGATAACAGTAAGCGCTGTCCCAGTCCCCTTCTCCTCATTTTTGTTTTCGTTTTTTCGAAAGAGTTTTGGTTTTCCGTTGGTTTTTCTAGCCTGCCAGCCGTTCCTCAGTTAAGCCCGCCGGCCGCTCCATGTTCACGTCCGCCGGCTGCTCCGTTGTCAAGCCCACCGGACGCTCCGTTGTCAAGCCCGCTGGCCGCTCAGCAGACAAACCCGCCGGCCGCGCCATTTACCTCTAACCAAAGGAGGAGGATGAGGAGAAAAAGACTGTTCTCCACCCTCATCCTAGCCCTGAGAGAGCTCCAATCCCCGAGTTTAGCCCAGAGAGGGCTCCAATCC
>NW_015639511.1:49281-71473 GCF_001515625.1 Sinocyclocheilus rhinocerous
TCCGCCATGGCCCCCCGAGCTGCCTGCTCCGCCATGGCTCCCCGAGCTTCCTGTGCTGCCATGGCTCCCTGGACTGCCTGATCCCTGTGTCCCAGTCCTGCACCAGCCTCCAGGGCGCCCACCCCCCGTGATGTCAGTCCTGTGTTCTCCTCCCCCACGTGCTCCATGACCCCGTTTTCCCCCATGTTTAATTGTTTATTTTTGTTTATTGTTTCCAGGTGTTCTCCAGTTAGTTCTAATTATCCCATGTATCCCAGCCTTTGCGTTCTGTGGTCGTCCGGTATTGTACGTCTAACCCTCCTGCTACGTGTGTGTTCCTGCCTGTTCCATGTTCTTCTTTATTTGAATGAATAAAGACCATTGATGTTAATTTTCCTACGTCTCCGTGCTCCTTCGTCTCCTCCACAGTAGCAGCGACCATGACACCTTGGAAGTTTTCCAAATAAAGTCCTTAGCAGTTAGCAATGCACATTACTAATCAAAATTAGGTTTTGACATATTTATGGTAGGAAATTTACAAAATATCTTCATGGAACATGATCTTTACTTAATAGCCTAATTATTTTTGGCATAAAATAAAAATTTATCATTTTGACCCATACAATGTATTGTTGGCTATTGCTACAAAAATACCCATGCTACTTATGACTGGTTTTGTGGTCCAGGGTCACATATCTCCTTGCTATTTTTCCCAACACACAGTCTTTACTTTTACTGGTACTTTGCGGCAAGCTTTATGCATGCACTTGTCGACTAGTTGATTAGAACAATCTTTAGTCGGTGACAGGCCTAATGAGTTCATTGCTAACTTAATTACAGTATTGGATGCATGACAGTAACATTGTCTTTAGATTGTAACCTTGAGTGGCCAGGTGTTCCAAACTGGATCAGTAACCTATAATATTCTCACAATAAAGTATTTTATATGTTCGGAAATATTTATCCAATGGCTTTGGACTCTAATTCATTCCTGTACTTTTCTCCATCCTCAATGTGCTGCTTAAAGCCTTAAAAAGACAAATGAGGAAAATCTGAAACCATGAGTAATTTTTCCTAACCGTATTATCAGTTTTTACAGAGTGATAATACCCACAATGCAGCAGGATTTAACAAATGGTATCAGAGGGGAAGGAGGCCAGAGCCTCTTTTCTTCTCTTAATTTTTGTGTGGAGGGATTATGTGAATGGAAATGGGATGTAAAGAGGACTTTATAACACAGGGAGGAGAGAACTGTCAGTATAGCTCTTGTGTAACCGATTAGTGGTAGAAATGAATGTAGTCCTTTCATCCAAACCTTTTAAAGCTGGCTCAGGGGACACCAACCCAAGTAAAACTAATTTGATGAATAAAACGTAATGTGGTGTGAAGTGCTTAGGAGAGGCAGGCCGTATTGGGCTGACTTTATCTCCCCACATTACATTCAATTATAAATAAAACGCCACTGAAAACCACCCTAGAGTGATGGAGGAAAAAGGCAAGCTTTAAAGCCACTCTCTTTCTTTTGCTTAATACTTTCTTTCCGTCTCCCTCATCATTTTTTTCTTGTCTCTCTCTCAATCTCATGCTCAAGCTATCTGCACTTCTCTCTTTTAAATGACTGTGCATGCAGTTCTCTACTTATATTCTCCTTTTAACTTCTAAATAGTATTCTTATTGATCTCCAGTCTATCTTTTCCACTTCATTTTTTTGTCTCATTGACTTTAATCACTTCAATGATGAGCTCTTCATCTTGTTATGGTTAGTCACCTCAGATGACACCTCAGATGTTTTTGTTCATAACCTCACTTACAGTATGTGGGACAGCAAAACACAGGATAGTAGAATACTACAGTAGAATTGCCTCAAAAGGCAAACCTCAGTTATTACTTAACACCACTGTGCAGCATCAGTCCGATGAATTATTGAGTGAATGGAACGTCTTAGGGCTCTGTGCTAAATATGAAGTATTATCTTCATGTCAGCATGTATAAATTGCGATGGCCCAGTGTTATAGTTGCAGGCATTTGTGCATTCAAAGGAAACTTGGTGTGCAAATTTTAATCTATGTCTGGATCAATGCAATGCATCAGTCAAATATTATTAAAATATCCCAGACAGGGTGAATAGGACACCAACAAAAAATGCATGGGTCTTGTATTATCTTGAAGGCATCTACATTTTCAGCTACCACTTGAAGTACAGTACTGGAATATATTGGCACCATATCATTACTAATATAAGTGTTTTTTATTCATGTATCAGTTTAGGGTTAAGATTAGATACACTACCATTCAAAAGTTTGGAGTCGGTATGATTTTTTTTTATGGCAATGACAAATTACTCTTTTGCTCAGCATGTAATACTGTGAAATATTATTGAAATTTTAAACTGTTTTGATATACTTTCAAATGTATTTTTTTTTTCATTTGATGGCAAAGCTGAAATTCAGTGTTACATCATTCCTAATAAATCACTAATATAGAATCTTCAAAAGAACAGCGTTTAATTGACAGAGAATGTTTTATAACATTGTAAAAAGTCTTTACTTGTCACTATTGATTGAACTTTGCAAATATTTCAATATTATATAATATACTGTTTATATTATTTGTCCATATATATATATATATATATATATATATATGGACAAATAATATTGACAGTATAATATAAAATATTGAAATGTTTGCAATATATATTATGTCCACCTGTTTTTACATTAACTTTACATTTACATTATATTTACTGTCATCTAGTCTAGTAGCTCTGTCATCTACTGCATAATTTTTAGCAGATGTCAGTATGAATATCAATTTTTTAGATTGTACATTAAAATGTTGTGATGCCTAAATTAAATTGTAGCATTTAAAACTATTGATTTTATTGTTTTTTTATTTTTACTTTTGTTTTCAAAGTAGTATAAAATGTAATGAATAATGTTAAAATAATTCCCAGCATATCAGCATCAGCCAGAATTTTAATATTGTGCATTCCTAGTACTTTCAGCTCTGTCCAAAACATTTTGTCATATTTAAAACCTTTCCACAGATTTCCACAGAATTGTCCAACAGTCAGTGCAGGACAAAAAGTGTGCTGATTATGTGTGGACTTTTGCCATGAGTCATTACAGTGATTAATGGTTGGACTACTGGCTTTACTAAGGACAAGAGTGACCTGTAACTCTTTCTACAAATTCTGTTTTTGATTCTGAAACGTTAACTGTACACCTCCTAAGAAAGAGCATTGGATTGGTATTCAAACTGTCAAACAGGGAAATGTTTTCACACGAAGATGAAATGTATTTACTGTACAGCCAAACAATGCAGTGGTTACACCATGGCCAAGTTTTATCATGGTTTGCTCCAGATGTCTGTATGGCTATTGATAAATTCTCTTAACTGCAGGGAGAATGGTTTATGGTGGTTTTGAATGAGTCTTAGCCCCAATGTGGTGCAAAGGGAGTTCATTCAGTGTGGCTGGATGAAGGAGTGTGCAATGTTTTCAAAAAGTGCTTTTCGACCCAGACTGTCTAGACAAGGTAATTAATTACCCATCTACCCTGCACATCACTCATGTGTTCTCCACAGCTCGTGCTGACGAGGTTTTTTTTAAAAATTTTTTTTACACATTTTTACGGAATGTTTCTATAAAACTATATTTAGCAAGTCAAGTGTAAAAAACATGTTTATGAAACATCACAATGTGTCAGACTTGGAGGCAATGTTTTCAGCTATCTGTCAAAAACAAACATATAGAGAATGAAATTTGCAATTAAGCGCAGAAGATTGTCATTACAAAACTTGGATAAGCAATAACATACATTGACACAGAGAAGACAGAGGATAGCATATTTTAAAATGTAATTTATTACTATAATATCAAAGTGGAATTTTCAGCAGCCATTGCTCAAGCATTCTAATATGCTGATTTGTTGCTCAAGAAACATTTCTTCACATATTTTTGAAACGTGATAATTTTTTAAAACAAGATTCTTTGATGAACAGACAGTTTAAAAGAACAGCATTAAGAAATTGTTTAATAAATTGTTTAATTGTGTAATAAATAATGTCTTAACTGCCACTTTTGATGAATTTAGTCCTTGCTGAATAAAAGTATTTTAAAAAGCATATGTACATATACATTATACATATACATAATATTTATACAACTTCATACTTAAAATAAATGCTTAATTTTTTTTTTTTTTTTGCTCAATAGCTAAACAAATCCACCACATATTGAACACTTGATAATGAATCATTCAGGTTTGCAGTCCAGTCAGCAGAGGGGGCAATTTCACATATTTAGAGCAGCATCCACATACAGTACAGTACATATCCTCCCAAAACGGCGCTGTATCCAATACCACCTTATAAATATTACCTCTTTAAGAACCAGGCTACCAATATAACTTCTGAATCACTATAAGCTTATTAGTTTAGCAGATTTTCTAGACCTTGCAATCTATCTGAGCTGTTTCCATTAAGTGCTCTGGGTGGGGTATAAACTGCACAAACGAAAGAACTGTATTGCAGAATTCATTGTGATTGACTTCCTGGGGTGGATTAACTAAAGTTTACATAGGGATTTGTTAACCATTTCTTAACTACGTGTCAACATGCTAGTGCTTGTCAGGTCATTCACTGTATTGACTGCGTCCACTGCGCTCATATAGATTAATATGTCAGCATTGTTTGGACCTGAGAGTCATTGTCAGGAAGCATAATGCTAAATCTCTAAATCTTGTGTGTTTTATATGGAGAGCGCTGATTTATTCCTGATTGCGGTAAAATATTGCCTACAGTGCTAAGAAAAAGTATGTGAAACCTTTGGAATTGGTTGGTTATATACATTAAATAGGCCATAAAATGCCATCTTCATCAGTATACAAGTTTTCTATACAAGTGAAGAGTTCAGATGCAAAAGCCTCTAAGTGCCGTCTGAAATTTTCTTCTAAAATGAGCATTTTTATCAGGCTCCTAAATTTTTGTCAAGTAGTTTCACTTTAATTGCATAGAAAAGGACCTATACATTGCCATTAGAGTAAAATTACTGAACATAAACATAGTAACCTGATAAAAATGCTCATTTTAGATGAAAATTTCAGACGGCACTCTTCAAGTATTCACAATGTGCTTAAGCTAACAACACAAATACAATAATAATCTTATATGTCTTTATTGAACACATCCCATTAAACATTCACTTTGTTGTGGAAAAAGTAAGTGAAGTGACTTTTTGTGATGAATTTCACAAGTTATTCAGGAGTCCCTTGTATGTTCTGAGCAGTTAAACTTCTCACTGTTCTTTAGAAAACTCCTTCAGTTCCTGCATATTTTTTCCCAACATTTTCTGCATATCTGACCCCAGCAATTCTTTGTTTTTGAGATCCATCTTTTAAAATATTAACCGTTACTCAAGAAGAAAACACAACGCAATAAGAGCCAGGAGGTGTTTGAACTTTTTGAACAGGATAATAAGGGTAAGTTCAGTTGTACTTATTTTGTCTTCTCTGAAACATGTCAGTATCTTCTAAAGGGCAGTACTAAATGGCAATTACGATATTTAAACAAAATAAGAAAAAATACACATCATTGTCCTGTTAAAAAAAAAAAGTGCAAAAAGTGAATTTGATGAAAATTCGATGACATTACCAATTCCGATAAATTAATATACTTTTTCTTCCCACTGTATATTACACAGAAGCATTATGATGTATCATTTCTTGGCACTTGCTTTTCTGGATTTCATGAAGGAAATTAGTCACTGGATGGAATAAGGCCCCACCTTGTATGTCTTTCTCTCACCTTCCTCTCTCACTTGCTCTGAAATTCGTGCTTGAATTCTCTGCCTCTGTCTTTTGATCATGCAATTCTCTTGTCAAGTAAAAGAGTGACTTATGGATGTATGCAGTGAGTGTTGTAAAATCTGGCCGTGCTGCTCAATCGTAGGATCTATTGAGCAATCTGAGGATTTGTTTGTTGGCTCTGGCACTCCGCGAGCCACTTGCCCTGACAGCTGTAGCAGACCTCTGATATTCATCTAGTATGTTGACTTACCAGTCCTCAGTCATACAAAGTGCAGTCGACCGCTACAGGAATTTCAAGACACTGCACCAAAGCTTAACTAAGAATACATTGGAGTGTGTGTGTTTCTTGTTGCGTTTATTTTTGAGTCAACCTACAATTGCAGTGACATTTCAGTCTGGAAATTGTTCAAAAAATGAAACTTATCAATCCTACTTTAAACCTTCCATGATAACTGTAAATGAATTAATTTGATCTTCTTTCTCGAGTCATTTGATGTTACACTAAATGATTGTAGAAATCGGGGGGCAGACGTGGCCTAATGGTTAGAGGTCCTTTCCTTTCCCTTTCCTTTTCCTTCCTTTTCTTTTCTTTTAAAAAAAACAACAATTTACTACGTGTTTGTTAGTGATGCTACTCCTAATTAAAGCTAATGGCAAGCAGTAACAATATGTAATGCATTCAGTCAGTGGCACTGACATGACATTTAGTCTGAGGAATGTGAAGTGTTTTTCCATAAAGGTTATTTTGGTTTTTCTGTATTTCAGTACACTAGATTCTAGTAAATGACGAAATGGCATTAGAAAATTTCTCCAGTGATCCAAACGAGTACCTGGTAAGCCATTCATATAATGGCCCTCATGTCACTGAATCACTTTCAGATATTTACGTCAGCCAGTCACCATTTGCAGATACCACAGAAATCATAAAGTGGTGGTGTAAAATGAATCACAGCTGTTGCGTAAGTGTCCAAGTTCTCTCGAAAAACAGCTGTTTATTGATAACAGACTACAAAACACTTTTAAGCAAACATGTCATGCAAACGTAATGAAAATAACATGACATTCTTTTTTTTTTTTTACACAAAAGCAGTTTACTCTGACACTACTGACATTAAAATTAGGGTTACCATACATCCTCTTCTTGTCCTGGCTGGGATTTCTAAATGTCTTAAATTGTCTAGGTTGTAAGTGTTTGGCTTCAAGTGGTGTTACGCAGACCAGTCTGTGTTTGACATAAAAGTAGCATGAGAGCTATAGAGAGCAGACTCTCTGCATGCTGTCAAATCGCTCTCATGGTACTTTGTTGTCACACATTGATCAATCTGCACAGCCGCTTCAAGCCAAACACACCTTTAGGCAATTTAGAAATCTGGCCAGGACATGTCCAGGAAAAAAGGATATATGGTCACCCTAATTAAAATACACTACATTCTAGTATTAAATGAGGAAATGGCCTTAGAAAATTTCTCCAGTGATCCAAACGAGTACCTGGTAAGCCAATGATATAATGACCCTGATGTCACCGAATCATTTTCAGATATTTACGTCAGCCAGTGACCATTTGCAGATACCATAGAAATCAATGATTAGTGGTGTAAAATGAATCACAACCAGTGTTGGGGGTAACGCATTACAAGTAACGCGAGTTACGTAATCAGATTCTTTTTTTTCAAGTAACTAGTAAAGTAACGCATTACTTTTTTAATTTACAAGAAAATATCTGAGTTACTTTTTCAAAAAAAGTAATGCCAGTTACTTTGTTTTCCCATTTATTGACTGACAAGTCCTGCTGTTGCACAAGTGTTTAAGATCACTTAATATACACCTGTTTCTTTGGTAACAGACTTCAAAACACTTCAAAACAAACATGTCAAAGATGAAGAAAATGTCATGCAAGTGTCATGGCGGATGCCCAAATCTACTATAATTTAAAAATAATACTGTTTTGTGTCACAGAATGTAGTATTAAGAGTTTTTAGGCGATAATGTGCTTGTTTAGACTTCAAATATGTGGTTTGTTAATAAAAATAACGTCTATTTGAAAATGTTATTTGACGTTTTTGGAGATGTGAGCTCCAGGACGTCAGCGGCCATTCTGCGCTCATGAAGCCACCCGAGAGCGCCTCACCTCAGCCAGATCTTGTGAAATTTACCGCTGGCTCTGATGTCTCTATAGTGGTTAAACATGAGATATAATTCATTTTGGGTAAATCTCATGGGTAGTCTTTGGTCTCATTAATCTATTATTTGTTCCAGAGCAAATAGTTTTTGCTGAGGGCAAAATCTCATCACATTATATTTTATATAACTTCAGTGCTGTATATCAGAGCACTGCCTTTGTGCTTTTGACTGAATTGCCTAGCAGCGTTTATGATGACTGTTGTTGTTGTTTATTAAATTATTATCAATAAATAATATTTTATATAAATAATAGTAGCATTTAGTATTAGGAAACTGTGTGTTCGTGATGGTAATTTTAGTTGTTCCTGTTGTTTAGTTGTTGTTTCATTGTTCCTCCATTAGTTGGCGACAAGAGACTTTTTTACGAGTCAGCGGTAAAGACTTTTATATTGAAAGAGACTAAAACGGAAGTTATCGCTTTCCTCAGCGGACATTCAAACTAATGTTTTATTGTGAATATGAGACTGAACTGAAGAATGAATGCTGTATCAGATGCAGGTAATCACACTCACTCAGTCAATCTCTCTTGCGTAATACTCTACTCTACATAATACACAGCTTTTAATACAGTAAAACAATCAACTTTTAATGAAGCAACTCAATGTTCCTTCGTTACTAGTTCTAAAGTGATGTTTTGGAATTAGTAACGGAGGCTTGGGCTCAGCTGTTAAACTGTCAAACTTAGATTTGTATTTGACGTAGGTCGTCGGCGTTGAGTGATTAGTGACGAATGCGGAGAGATGACAAAACAAAACGCCGGTCACGAATTAGAAGTACAAACCGAGGATTTGTAAAGAAAAATGTCGGAGGATTTCTATATAAACCAAGAGGAGACTGGTTTTCCTTTGCTAAAGTAAGGAAACTTTGCTTCCTTTGCTCCTGTAAACAAACTAGGGATGGAACGATTACCGGTTTCACGATAAATCACGATAAAATGCCCTGACGGTTAGTATTATCGTTTAAAATTTAATTATCATCAAAACCATATTTGATTATCGTGATTTTGAAAACTCGCGGTAAATCCTGTCCAGCCAGCATCAGTCTGACGCAGAAGCAGCATGCAGTGTATGTTAATGTTAATTTAATGTTTATGCTAAAAAAAGATATGAAATTGATATGAAATTTTCATACCGTTGTATATAAATTTATTCATATGAATACATTTTCATATGCTCGCGAGGCTAGCATATCTCAGAGGCGCGCACGCTGCGCATACGTCCTGAGTCATCCACCGGAACGCCTTCCGCGTATGAAAGATAACGGAAGTAAGAGAAAAGTGTTTATTACGTTTGAAATATTTATATTTTTCTTACAAAAACACACGGTTTCGGTACAGGAGGCCTTTATTCAACAATTTTTTATTACTTTCTTTGAATAGGAATATTGTCTGCACTATGAAGCAATAACAATTTCATGATTAAAGTGACTTAAAAAAAATTAAATAATATTATAAAATGCATTTATAATTTTTATATCATTAAATATTATATATAAGATATGTACACGTGTGTGTGTGTGTGTGTGTGTGTGTACACGTGTGTGTACACTATCCCACTATTGTTTTTTGTAGTTGTAAAATTGAGTGACAGCTTGTGCCACCATTTTTGTATTTCAAAAATGTTCTTTAAAATACTGTACATAAACATTATTCCAATTTTATGGCCAGCAGGAAGTGTTAGTGTGACTTTATTTTTAGGAATGCACTCCTGTGTGTAACGCGTCTCAGAAAAGCTTGTGTGTCATGCATGACAGATCTTAGCATTCATTTTTCACCTTCTCTTTTTCACCTTTTCTTTTCATCCCTCCCTTTCCCTCCCCTTCTCAATCTTTCTCAATCATGTAGAGTGATGGAATGAAATAGTCTGTGTATGTGTGTGTGTAAGAGAGAGAGAGACTCGTGGCAATGATCAGTGAAAGCTCAAGCCTGTACCATAAACAGTGAATGTCCCAGCCCTCTCTGCCTGTCTCAGCTGGCCCTCGCATACTGATAGCTTACCTCTGGAATCAACTCTCACACACACACACACACATACACACACACACAGAGTTAAACACATAATTGCTTTCTCACAAACAATGTATGCATGTGTACTTGCTCATGTGCACACAAAGCACATTTTACGCTTTTAAGCATTCATACAAAAACCTTATATACTCAATGAACAGTCAAATTTTCAGCCTTTTCTCTGAGTCAGGCTTTGTGCCGCCCCATAATCACCTTTCCTCTCTTTTTCTCTCAACACAACAGTTTATTCAGCAGGGTGTAGCCAGCGAGACCTCAGCAGCCATTGTCAAGGTCTGAGAGTGTTAGTGTAAACATAGGCAGCACCGGGAGAGTTGGAGACACAGCCTTGCCCTGTAGTTATGTTTTTTCTTTTTTTCTATCTAACGAGTCCCTCTTTCTCTGTAGCTTTAAGGTATGTGTGTTTGGCAGGAACTGGTCCTGCTTAAGGTGTGTTCTAGAGTTTGTTGGTTTTGCCAAGTACGACACACCTGGAAATGCAACATGCTCATTTTTAAGCAATTGTGCACATGGTCAAATCTATTGTCTTGTGTTGAAGATGGGGTTATGTATTCATAAAAGACTTTATGCATGTATAAAGATTCCAAGCACTGACATCTCTGTGTACACTGAAAACATATGTACATATGTATATATATATATACAGTATATATACTGTACTATATAAAATAACCTAAATGAAACAAAATTACCCCCCCCCCAAAAAAAAAAAAAAACTTACTATACATTTTATTTTATTTACTCAATATTTTAGTCATTATTTATCCACTCTTATTTCATTACACACCTGTAAGCTTTTACATTTTATTTCTGCAGTAGGATATTGTTGATAGTTTTTATGATTATGTTGTAGTCCATACTTGCATTCTAATTCCTTATAATTGGTTTATGTGAAGAACAGATAGACTGGCTTCTGTCAGACTGGCTTGGTTTCATGACTAAACATGAAGTGCCAGTTTGAAGGAAAATTGGAATGTTACAGGAGTAGTAAAATAAATAACTAAATAAATTGGGTTATTATTTGCTTGCCCTCATTCCAAACCTGTATGCTGTCATCCATGGAACACCAAATAAGAATAAAAATATTAACAACTTGACGTACAATTAACTATTTATGTTAAATGCAACTTTTAAACATTAAAAAGTTAAATGCATGCAAGTTATTCTAATTTGTCCTTCCTTAAAGGGGTCATATGATGCGATTTCAATTTTTCCTTTCTCTTTGGAGTGTTACAAGCTCTTGGTGCATAAAGAAGATCTGTAAAGTTGCAAAGACTAAAGTCTCAAAACCAAAGAGATATTCTTTATAAAAGTTAAGAGTTAACCACACCCTCCTAAAACGGCTCGTTCCAACACGCCCCCAAAATCGACGCGTTTCAAAAAGGCGGGGCATAGAGGAGAAACAATAATGTACAGTATGTGGAAAATAATGTGTTTTTTGAACTTTAAACCGCATAAACACATTTCATTACACCAAATACACAAAATAATGTTATTTTTAGCAGCATCATATGACCCCTTTAATGTATATGCAACATATGCTTATATTATCATATAATATCTTGAAATCGTATGATTATGACTATAGTTAAAAAGTGGTAACTTGCAACTGTTACCTTAAAGAGCAATTTCTACCTGTTTTAACCAGTGTTGGGGGTAACATATTACAAGTAACATGAGTTACGTAATCAGATTACTTTAAGTAACTAGTAAAGTAACACTAATTTTACTTTTTACTCATTACTTTTTAATTTAGAAGGAAATATCTGAGTTACTTTTTCAAATAAGTAACGCTAGTTACTTTGTTTCCCATGTCTTGACTGACACCTCTCGTGTTGCCATGTTGAGAGAAATCGGAAGTAAGTGCAGAGGCATTGTGCGGACTGAGTGAACATGATGCTTACTGTAGTTCTAGACTAAATATGAACATGTATTTATTTACTCCTCTCACCTGCACAAAAACAGATTCAATATTCCTCAAAATGAAGAAAAACAGTCAAATGCAAACTCAGAATATTATACAAACCTGCAATAATTAAATATGTTAAATGAGACAAACATAATTTATGTATTTAATCCCATTTTATTAACCAATGTCTTTGCTACTGACCTTCAATCATCCAGTTAAACCATTCTAAGCAAAAATGACACATTTGTGTTTTATTTTTGTTATTGCATCATATTCTTCAAGCAATATGTTTGAGCTGCACCCTCTACTGTCCAGACATGTATTTACATTTCCTTCAGCCTGAGCAGGGCCGGCGCTAGCTATAGGCAGAGCAGGCGATTGCCTAGGGCCTCTGGCTTTAAGGAGGGGTCTCCAAAACCGTAACATCCCCTATACGCCAGTCCATGGACAGCAAAATACTAGCCTCATTGTTCATTGGATGTTGTTGAATTGCCACTCACCTGCAATTAAACCAGTTAATGTTGCTGTTTCAAAGCGAGTCCCGCCTTCTGAATGTTTGCCATAACGAACGCATCCTTCAGGTGCTGAAGCAAAAAGCTAAATAGGCACGCAAAGAACAGCTCCTAATGCAGGTGTGTGAGTTGTCGTCATCTATTTTGGAGTGATTGCAGTGTATTCTAAAGCCCCGTTCACACCAAGAGCGATAACTATAAAAATAACTATAAAGATAACGATATTAGCGTCCACACCAGCGAACGATATCGTCTGTTTATTCTAAGCGCACATGCGTCTGCCGCTTTAAATTCTTGAGCTCGTTACAGCAGGATGGATTCTATTTGGCTGTCAGTGTTTTATCGTTCATCAGCTGGAAAAAAATCGTTTTACTGTGAGCTATGACTCACAGAAATAGATATTTTAAAGTATGGCAAAAAATAACACCATTATTTAAAGTTTCACTATATTATAGTTCTTTCTGTATTTCTGATCAAATAAATGCAGACTTGATGATCATAAGTGACTTCTTTCGAAAACATTAAAAATGTCCAAACTTTTGACTGTTACTAAGTAAAAATATACAAATTTAAAATGAAATGTTGTATAAATAAAAAGGTTAGGAATCACGTTTGTTTCAAGTGCTTTTTATTGGGGGTGGGGGGCCTCCAACATGAATTTTGCCTAGGGCCTCCTAATGTCTAGAACCGGCCCTGAGCCTGAGGTGTATTCTTTTCACTTTTGTTGTGAAAGGGCTTTTACATTTGCCCAGATTTAAAAAGTAACTCGAAAGTAACGTAATACATTACTTTCCATAAAAAGTAACTAAGTAATGTAATTAGTTACTTTTTTAGGGAGTAATGCAATATTATAATGCATTACTTTTAAAAGTAACTTTCTCCAACACTGGTTTTAACCCATAAAAAAAATGTTTCGTTTGTATAAATTCCTTTATTTAGGTTGATTGAGAAATATTAAATAATATTTGGTCCTTTAATTAAAGCAGTTAATGTAGATGTTACCATTTTAGGTTACCATTCTATGCAAGCACTGTGTCATAACTTTGAAATATATAGAAATGGTAAATAAGTGGAGAGTGTTGGGAAAAGGTGAAGTGGAGAGTAAATGGGCAGAAAAGGAATCAGTTGTTTCAACCCTCAGGCTGAATGTATCCATCTATCAGCTCAGAAAAACAAAAAAAGGACAGTTAACCTCCTGCGGCTAAACACTGAATGCTTTGTAGTGATTACAGTAGATGCTTGACTTTACCTGGAGCCCAGTCTGTCTGTATGAGAGTGAAGGAGGCCCACTAGGTCACTGGTTACGTATGATTAACTGCCATGGTGTTGTGCTGAAAGGCACATCAGTGAGACACACGAGAAGTGTTTTTCTGATGCCACTCAAATGTCAATAACAAAATGTAACTTCTTTCACTTCCATTTTCTACACTCTTAAAAATAAAGGTTCTTTACTGACATGGACTAAACTATATTAAGAACTATTGACTGAAAGGTTGTTTGGGGAACCAAAAATGGTTCTTAGATGGCATCGCTGCAAAAAAACCTTTTGAAACCTTTATTTTTAAGAGTGTATCAAAGAAGTAACGTTGAATTTACACCAAGCTCATTCCATTAAAAGTTCTCTCTACATTTCTCAGATATCCCAGCTCTCTCTAGTAAATAATCATTCTGAAAACAAATAAAAATGTCAAATGTTTTTTATACTTCCTCATTCTGTATATTGAAAAACAGGCACGATGTAACAGGTTTCTGGTGAAAATGCAAAAACGCAGTGTGATGCAGCACAATAACAGCCAATCAGAACATGTTCAATGTTTAATATACATTTATGAGGAGCGTGATTTCAACCCAATGAAATTTCACTGTGGGCGAGGCTGCCTGGAGCAACAACACCAAAATAGAAACCAAGCGGTCAATAAGCACGACTAAAACTCAAATTTACTTTGAAGATGTTTTATTGCTTTTCAATTTATTTTGTTGCACCAATACATGATGCAGTACTTAAAATTGGTATTAAATGAAGATTGGTGATAAGTCTCTTGGTACAAATGTATGGACAGTTGTAAAAATCACAGCCTTTCATACCATGACTGATGGAGAAACGGTACATAGTCAATTGTGAAAGATGCTTGTAAAATATGGAATGGTGCCAACACATTTCAAAGAGCGAGTGTTTGGAGGTTTTTAAGCCCTGTGTTTGCTGCCAGACGCTCTCTTGTCTTCTGAGGTTTCATCAGCCTGGAAAATAAAGACATCCCCTCTAGGCTTTTCATTAAAATCTATTTACTTAAAATGGCAAAAGAGAAAGGCAGGGGGAATGAAAGAAAATCTGATGAGCGGAGGGAATTGCCTCTAAGCTTAGCAAACATTACATTGGCTTGTGCATAAAGGAGGCGTCCTGAAGAAAAATGGTGGCAGTTTTGGCATGGAGCGAAGCTGGGGGGTCTGCAGGGTCAATTGAAAGCATGAAATTATGAATCACTGAGCAGATAATGCACTTGTTAGTAAGAGTTTGCATATGTAGAAACAAAAGATGTGTGTTACTTCCTGATTTTTATACAGCTGAGTGATTTTTGTGCATGCTTTAGCAGACTCATGCAACTAATTGCATTGAAATGCATTTTTTTGATATATAGATTTTCTTTTTTTTTCATTTCTGCATTTCCTAGTCTTTTTTCTAGAAATGAAATTAGATTTTGAGTTCTCTAGTCGAGTCCCCTGTAGAGATGAATGTATATTTCTCTAGAAATTATATAATTTCCTGCATACAAGCATTATGTTATGTGTGTGTGTTTTTCAGGAGAGAAGGTGAGGGTGTGCGGGTGTTTTGGGACAAACTCAGAGATCCGTCTTTCACTTCCCGTTGGAATCCTTTTTCTGTTGACTATCCGTTCACTACATTCACCTATCACCCTGTCAAGAGTGCCAATGAGGAGCTGGGCCACCTGTGTGATGTGAGTATTACTATGCAACACACAGAACACTTTTATCACAGTCAGGTCACATGCCATACCTTTGACATATTTCTATAAGATGTCTTTTTTTAGTCAAATTATCAGACTTCATAACGACAAAACCCGACCATCATATGAGCTCACTTAGGCATTTTCAAATGCTGTTACTCACAAGTATTACAGAGGCGCTGCCAGAGGACTTGTAGAGGTGGAGTAAGAATCCACAGTTTCTTGGAAGTCGACTTTGGAAGAAATGACGTGTTCAGTTAACATGCATGTTGCCATATTTATTTCACTACATGATAAAGATTTCAAAGAATGACTACATGAGGCTGAAGCAAGGTTACTTAAGGCAGCGTTTCTTCAACTGGGTTCATTTTAAAGCCACAAAGTCAGGAGAAATTTCCTGAATAAGTCTTACTAAAAATCATGGCACAAAAACTACTGAATTAAGTTACTGATTGAAAGGCTTACTAGTTTTTAAAAAAGTGGCTTAGTGATGCACTGCCAGTGGAAGGTTAAACAAGTTCAAATTCAAGTTTATGGTTTATCTGTGTGCATACATGCCATTAAGTTATTTCTTGCCTATAAAAACACTCATGTTTCAGGTTTAAGAGGCCAAGCTCTGAAAGCTGTTCATTTAGATGTCAATATGGCAATGATTATAGTTTACTGTATTGAAAACTACCATTGAAAAAAACACATTTTTTAACCATCTGCTTACCGAGGACATTTTTCTTTTATGTGTGCAGGTATTTTTGTGTGATTTTGTTATCTCATCTCTGTATGTATATAAAAGCAACTTTCATGAATCGCGATTAATCCCACATAATATTAACAATTTTAAATATACTTTTATATTGAAATAACTTCACAGTCAATCATTAAATTAATGTAGTAACAACATAAAGACAGTATATTTTTAATATTTGTTTAATGGCATCTTTTTTATGACTGAAGGCGAGTATCACTGATATCAATACTACTGGACCCGTATTCACAAAACATTTTATCTTACCACAAAGAGTTCTCCTAAATAGCAGTAAAAGTTTTTAGCTAAGAGTTTTCTATTAAAGGGGTCCTATTATGCTCTTTTACAAAGTCTTGATTTTGTTTTGGGGGTGTACTAGAACATGCTCTCATGCTTGGTGGTTCGAAAAACGCATTATTTTTCACATAATTTACATTATTAAAATACCTTTCTCCCCTTCCTGGCACAAACGGCTCGATTAGTTCCGGCTTTGATGAAGGTCCGCCTTCCGAAAAACAAAATGTGTTGTGATTGGTTAGCTGTCCCAGTGCATTGTGATTGGCGAACAGCTTAGACGGTGTTTCATTACTGCCTCGCCTCTTGCTCCGTCTTTCAACAAAAGCTTTTTGGCGAATCCGGCAGGCACTGTACTCCCTCATATTGTGGAAGCTGTCCTCAGTAAAATGCACAGCACACAATAGCAAATTGGGGTTATAATGCTCAGGAACAGAGTTAAAAAATAAATTGCAACCACTGTTTCCTGACATCATAATAGAGAGAAGTCTTAAGCTAAGAGTAAGGGCGGGGTTGACCTCGTTGCTATGGATGATGTTATCATGCTTACTAACTATGCACACAGTGATTGGCTGATAGTCTCTGTCAGAGATTTATTCATGGAAATAGTGTAGAGCACGATATGTTGCCGTATTCAAATAAAGGTTTCAAAATAAAAATGTCAATTGCCACATTCAAATAAAGATTTTAAAATGCAGGATAAGGATATCACTAATTAAACAAGTATATGTTCAGCTAATTGTCAGCCTCTTACATGTGTGCTTCTCAAAAACAATTAGTGTATATGCATATTAGCAGCCTTTTAATTAATAGAGTAGAATAATCATGGCTGATAATACATGCAAATGTAAAAAAAAAAAAAAAACTGGATGCAAGAACAGCTGTTACTTCTTGCCCAACTGGTTAATGAAAACAAGGATATAATCAAAGGAAAATTTGGAGTTGGGATAACCTCCAAAACCAAAGGTGATACCTTTGGTCATTATCATCAAGTGTTTCTAAAATGTTTACGTTCAGAGGCAGATTGCCGGCAACATAGTTTGTGGCTTGGTCTTAGTGACTTAGGAGTACTCTTCACTACTCCTAAAGTTTCACAGATTTAGGAGCTAGTTTTAGTGCTAAAACGTTTTGTGAAATACACTTAGAGCAAAAATTTAGGAGTCCTAAATTTAGGATTGACATGCCCATTATTTTTAAAATTTTCTCCTAAATCAGCAAGTTATGATCTACTTTTAGCCTTAAGATGTTCTGTGAATACGGCCCCTGATGTCTCTTTTTTCCTAATATTTAACCATTGACTATATGTAATGTTAACTATACTAACATTACAGTATAATTGAGAGCTATCAATTTTAACATTTATTAGACTTGAAAAAATAACAACTTCTAATTTAAGTGAACTTAAAACAATCTTCACATAAACCCATTATAGTAAATGTCATATTTACCTGTGCCCTTCAGCAAGTAGGAAATATACAGAAACTGAATAAAGTTATCAAACACTACATTCTAAATTAAATATAGATAAATCCTTAGAGCTATGAAAGTTATTGATTTCCTCTTTTTTGTTCTTTGATTAACGCACCTGGGTTATTACATTATTTGGCTGCTATTACATTAAGAGCTGCCGCTGCTGAACGTGACGCGGATCTGACATGCATGCTCGTAGTTTCATTGGCGTTTTAATATGAAATCATACAGGCTACAGAGCACTCCACCGCACAGCTCACACTCACAGGACAGGAAAATTCATTTTTACTGATATAAGGCCTGACAACCATCTCATCTGACCGCAGCTTACTGATGTTCAACTGAAGTTCCCTCGACACGTGTACCTTTTCCGCACTCATTTGACTAGCACCTGGCACTGAGGTGAAGTTGGAGTGCTCGTCTAAAAAGTCTCCTGTTTGATGCAGTTGTAAAGATGTTCTGCGTCTAAATAAACGCAATTCTTGTCAAGAAAAAAAAGAGACCAAAGCAGCTTGTGAGTGGGGTGGCTAACCCTAGCCCCGTGCCTGCATGAACTGCATTAAATAGTTTTAACTCTGTTAAACTGGAAAAATTAATCGCCAGCGTTAACGCGCTAATTTTGACAGCACTAGTATATACTAAAATATACTTTAAAATGTACCATAAAGTGCATGACAAAGCATTACTAAAACAATAAAACAACAACAAAAAAGATTTGACACTATAATAAAGTGCACTTTTTAAAAAAGAAAAACGTACATTATCTGCAAATACAGTTGTTAGGATAGGGCAATATTTGGCCGAGATACAACTATTTGAAATCTGGTATCTGAGGGTGCGAAAAAATCTAAATATTGAGAAAATCGCCTTTAAAATTGTCCAAATTAAGTTCTTAGCAATGTATATTACTAATCAAAAATGAAGTTTTGATATATTTAAGGAAGGAAATTTACAAAATATCTTCATGGAACATGATCTTTACTTAATATCCTAATGATTTTTGGCATAAAAGAAAAATCGATAATTTTGACCCATACAATGTATTGTTGGCTATTGCTACAAATAAACACGTGCTACTTATGACTGGTTTTGTGCTCCAGGGTCACATATTCAATATAATTAAGCACTTCTTTTTCGCAAGGAGCATAAGTGGTCACTGGTTTAGAAAAAAGCATAAACCCTGATTTAAGGCTGTATTATTTAATTGCAATACAATTTAGACAATAGACAAGAAATAAAGTTGGTAACACTTTAGTATAGGGAACAATTCTCACTGTTAGCTAGTTGTTTATTAGCATGCCTATTATTAACATACTGGCTGTTTATTAGTGCTTATAAAGCACATATTGTGCATGACCATATTCTACATCCCTAAACCTACCCAATACCTAAACTTAACAACTACCTTACTAACTATTAATAAGCAGCAAATTAGGAGTTTATTGAGGCAAGAGTCGTAGTTAATGGTTTGTTAATGGTGAGAATTGGACCTTAAAATAAAGTGTAACCATAAAGTTCAAGTAATATTTTGAAGCATCTGTATAGATGAATCACTTTTAAAAACCTGAGCTTCAAATTGTTGATATAAGATTGTTGTGGTCCCTGGCTCACTTAAAGTGGCCACGGGGTCCAGGACAATCTGCTGTCCTTTAAGTATGTATGTAGTTTAAGGTGTGAGCGAGGGGTCTTATGCAGGTGACCACAAAGATCGCATAACCAGTCATTTGGACTTCAGAGGTGTCAAATCCCATAGCCACATTCCCATTCCTTACATTCCACCCCGCCTACTGAGGTGCACAGCAGGTTCAACAAAAATGAAGAATGGTAGATAAAAAAGAGAAAACATAAACATGAATGTTTTGACAAGCAGAAACCGCCAACCTGACAAACATGAGTTGAGTCAAATAAGTTTTCAAAAGATTTTTATTCTGTTTTAGTACTGAACAAATTACTTTTCCATATTTTCCTTCCTTTTTAGATTCAAAACTTCAGGGAGCAGCTGACTTCAGCAGCACAGAAAGCCCACAGCAAGAATCCTGTACCTGGGAAAGCCAACGGGGTTCTTCTGCTGAATCAACCCATCCTAGTTGAAGCATACGTGGGTCTGATGTCTGTTATAGGCAACCAAAACAAGTTGGGCTATTGCTTAGCACGAGGCAATATTGGTTTCTGAGGGCACTTTGAGTCTTCCAGTGATGGTTTACATGAAGTAATTCTCTTATACCAGCTGAGCATGTGTAATTTATACTTATATAAGATAATGAATATTAATATGGCTATTTTAAATCAAGGTGAATGTATCATTTGTATTCTTAAAATACATTCAGTGTCCATCAAACCTTTTAGTTTCATCTAGTTATATTGCCCCAAGATCTTAACAATGTCTATCAGTCATTTCCTTTGGGTTGTGTCATAACATACAAAGTATGTTGTCCCTCCTCCTACGACTTCCTGTGTAGAAATATCTTGTTTTTAGTTTTCTGTTTTAGTTATTTCTCTGCAGAAACTGATTCTTCACAATGTAATTTGTAAAGTGCCTTTCCTTTCTTTCTGTATTTATGCTGATATTCTACCTCATCACAAGGCTTCTTACAAGGCAATTGATGCATGAAGGTACACAAGTCATATTTTTTTGATGGTTTAGAGTTTATTATTATAGTAGAACACAGTGCTGGCTTTTCCCTCATCTTGTAATTACTACATTCACTCAGTCGTCTTGATTTGTTTCTACAGCAGAATGTCAAACATACTGTGATGTCCTGTGAAATAAATGGTAATACAGAAACTTGGTTCATTAGTGCTGAATATAATATATTTACATTAACTACAATTACGAATAATTCAATAAATTGTGTGCTTCATTTATCTGAATAGTCTGCACGATTTTGATTTATAGGGCATTTCTAAAGTTTAGGACAATTGGCCAGTGTAACCATATCTTGTTGAAAATATTGTTATATATGTTTTATACTTGTACATATTAAAAAATAAAACAAATGTACTGTATTTGTGTAAATTATACATTTAAGGTAATTTAAATTATCCCCTTAAAAAACTGGCCCCATGCAGTTAACATAGTGTAGAACAGTCATTGATTGTGGCTGCTTTTCATTTGTTATTAAATTGACGAAAAAAATACTAATTGTGCAGCTTCTAACCTTGGTATATGAGCATTTCATTCATTTTGTATTATCACATTTCATAGAAAATTCACACTTGTGGTAAATTAAAACAAAGATTATAGTAAAGACAGATTTTTTTGTTTATAAGTAGCTTTATAAAAACACTTAATTGGTATTCAATCACTATTTTATATATAAATTGCAATTTATATATAATTCATATTATTTACTATTTATTAAATAATAAACGCATGCAAAAAATAAAAATTTAAAATGCTGTACAATGTGCAGTTAGTCAAACAAAAATTACTGTCTTGCATAGTGAACACTGGGTTGTGCAAGAGAATATGCAAAACAGCTTTTGAATAAATGGAACAATTTGTACATACAGTAAATGAATATATATTAGGGCTGCACGATTAATCGCATGCGATATTTAACGCGCATTTTGTCAGAAAGCCGGTTCTGTAATCAGCGGTAAATCTCCATCACGTGCGAGCTTTCACATTGAGCAGCATTAACTACACAGAGCCGTTGGCAGATCCCTTGCGTGCAATCAGAGCAGTGAGTCTGCAACCCACAGACATCACCAGACTCTTGGTCTTATCCTTTGAAATGCATTTCCCAGCCTTTAATGGAGCCAATTCCAACTGTTGCTTGTTTTGGGGAGTTTCTGCCTTTAGTCTCCTCTTCAGCTGCATGGTGAAATTCATGTTCAATCAGATATAAATCTGGAGATTGACTTGGGCAATCTAAGACTTTACATTTTTTTGCCCTGATAAACTCCTTGACTGAACTGGCAGGGTGTTTTGGATCATTGTCCTGATGCAATAATATGTAGCGCTTTCTGATGAGTCTGGTGGCATTTTCTTGAATATTGGTATCCGAGATGGTTTTGTACCCTTCCAAATTCATTCTGCTACTGTCATCATACATTAAGTCATCATCAAAATTGAGAGGGCCTGTTCCAGAGACAGACATGCATGCCCATGCCATGACACCACCTCCACAATGCTTTACAGCTGAGGCTTGTATGCTTAGGATCATTTGCAGTTCCCTTTTTTCTCTACACTTTTGCTTTCCCATCACTTAGATAAAGGTTAATCTTTGTCTCATCTGTCCATAAAACTCTGTTCCAAAAAACTATTGGCTTTTGCAAACTCTAACCTTGCTTTTCTATTTTTGGC
>NW_015639511.1:72099-72612 GCF_001515625.1 Sinocyclocheilus rhinocerous
GCTGGTCAGAGGTTTGCATCTTGCTGTGTAGCCTCTGTAATTCTGTGTCAAAGTTTTCTGCGGACAGTACTGTAGATTGTCAGAGCATCACCCCAGCTTTCTGGAGGTAGTTGGTGATTTTACAGACCCGTATTTTAGGGTTCATTTTTACAGCTTTTACTGCTGTTGTTTTTCTCAGCCAATCAGGTCGTTCTTGGTTGCTGATGTCGCCGGTGGTTTCCAAACTCTTGATTTCTCCATGCCCTTTGTTTCTGCTATAGCTCTAATTGACTTCCTATTTTCTTTTAGCAGCCAAATTGCTTGCTTTTCTCTCAAAGTCAGCCCCCTCGTCTTCATCCTGGTTTGTGTGTGTCGTCATCGAACGCAAGACTCAGAATGCAAAAGCAATGGATATAACTGATATGACACATTCCCTGCTTTTAATATCTGAAGAATTAATGCAACAGGATACAGCTGATCACTCAGAAAGACCTGTGAGGCAACTGTTCCAATACTTATGCTCACATCAGATAG
>NW_015639511.1:72865-73254 GCF_001515625.1 Sinocyclocheilus rhinocerous
CCAAATTGCATGCTTTTCTCTCAAAGTCAGCCCCCTCGTCTTCATCCTGGTTTGTGTGTGTCGTCATCGAACGCAAGACTCAGAATGCAAAAGCAATGGATATAACTGATATGACACATTCCCTGCTTTTAATATCTGAAGAATTAATGCAACAGGATACAGCTGATCACTCAGAAAGACCTGTGAGGCAACTGTTCCAGTACTTATGCTCACATCAGATAGTGGGATTAACTCTAAAAGTGCTGATCTTCTTAGCTGGTAAAACATTAATGTGTTGAAACACCCAATAATAAAATGTGACATTCTATAGTTTTGTCTCATATTCATCTTTTAATCATATTTACAGTTCCTCTTCAGGAACTCGAGCTGCGTCGAAAACGCTAGGGGAA
>NW_015639511.1:73322-78275 GCF_001515625.1 Sinocyclocheilus rhinocerous
GATTCAGAGCGTGGGTCGCAGAAGGCGTTCCCCTAGCGTTTTCGACGCAGCGTCTCGTTTCCTCGAGGAACTAGGGTTACATACGTAACCTGAGACGATTTCTTGACTCCACAGCAAACAGAGCAATTTAGTTTTTACTATTCCAATACTTATGGAGGGCACTGTGTGTATATATATATATATATATATACTGTATATACACTACCTTTCTGCAGCATGTTCTGTAAAACAGGATCTTTACCCATGACCAGTGTGGAGAATGCAGACTTAAAGCATGTACACCATAACTCTGGTCTGGCGAATGTTATGTGATAATCTCTTGTTTATCTGATTACATTTCTGTAGGCTGCACAATGGCTCAGCATCCGCTGCCTGCAACCAGAAGCTCTGCGAATATGTGCATTCTTTACATTCATCAACCTCCCACAAAATCAATTTACAGCAGAACAAGCTTACGGCTTGTTTACTCAACCTGTTAGCTGCACTACCCTGTTTTGTACATGATACCAATGAAGGTTTGAATTTTTGTCTTTAAGGACTCAAAGGGTTAATGCTTTTCCTATGAAAGTGGGGACGTGTCTTGCAATCCAGGATCAGGCACTGCTGTCCCCCCGGGCCATGGCTTCTCCACCTCTGCTCGTAAAAGATCTACAGAGTAAACCTTGGATCATATGCCAAATAAACTAAGAGCGTTTAAAAAGAGACAGAATAAAACAGAGTGATGACACTGTTCTGCGTAAGTGAGCTGGATTTCACAAGAGGATCAGTGAAAGATAAATAATATTGGTCTTTTTAATGGGAGTGTCCATATTAGCAATGAACTTTGTTATTATTGTTGTCATAGTGGCAAGACATATCACCTTAACTTCACTGTAGTGTGGCAGAATCTTGATTTTACTTGAGAATGGTGAGATGAAGCAGAAAGACCAGTATTGTAATCATATCTATTTTCAAAAGTGACATTTTTATATATTGACTTCAGTGAATTAAGCTCTTTATGGACTGCTTTCTGTTTTTTCCTCATGCATTTTGTAAGTACATTGATGTCATCCGTATAATTGCGGTGTTGTGTGTTGTAGAGCAGTGTTTCCATGGAAGCTCAACAATAATTGCTCTCTTTCACTTATCTTTTGTAAAAATTCACCCAATAAACAAGAGCAGCACATGCGCCACCCACAAGATAATGAAAGTATAACAAATTATGTCAAAATATTTCAGTTATAACCTGTTGTCTAATCTAGCCTATTTTTTTTTTTCTTTTTCAAAAATTAAAAGTAGTATTTTGTGTATTTTTGCAATTTTGGGGGAGCTTGGGAAAGAAACAAGACATGTGCCTTGTTAAAGTCAGTGTATCATCAGAATGATTTTGAAATGGATATTTCAAGGTAAAAAAAAAAAAACTTGCATAAAAATTTTGTTTTAGTATTACTGATAAACTAATGTAGTTTGATTTGTATTAGTTATCTATTTTAGTTTTAGTTACAGTTGTAGTAGTGTTGTCATTTTATTAGTGTTTTATTATGTCTATATAGGTTTTTTATTAAGTTTTAGTTTTATTTAATTTGAGTTATTTCAGTACTTCAACACAAAATGGAAATGAAATAATATATATGCTTTAAAGACATTCCATCATTAGCAGAAGTGCATTTTAAAAACACTTAAAAGTAGTAGATATTTTAACAACTTTATCTTGGATTGTTGTTCCCAGATACAGTGTAAATAGATCTAAGCATTTTTTTAATTTTATGTCTCTTAAAGACATTTGACAAATAAATTATTATACATATTCTAACCTGGAGCCATCAGTGTAGTCCTTGACCTTAACAGCTGCCTTATCATGGAGTGTTATGTATTTGAATAAATATAGAATGATGCTGTACTGAACATCCGTAGTAATCCCTGTGCTTGGCATGGGGTACTTTATGGGTAACATGTAGCACACAGAGTTCCTCAGTTAATCATCATGAGGTTTCATAATGAGAGAGGTTCAAGCTACATTCTTCTGTGAAAAGGTAAGACGTAGCCCATGGCTATAGAATATGACTTTTTTTTTTTTTTTTATTGAGGCATAGCCTTTGACAAACTTTATACATATTCTAACCTGGAGCCATCAGTGTAGTCCTTGACCTTAACAGCTGCCTTATCATGGAGTGTTATGTATTTGAATAAATATAGAATGATGCTGTACTGAACATCCGTAGTAATCCCTGTGCTTGGCATGGGGTACTTTATGGGTAACATGTAGCACACAGAGTTCCTCAGTTAATCATCATGAGGTTTCATAATGAGAGAGGTTCAAGCTACATTCTTCTGTGAAAAGGTAAGACGTAGCCCATGGCTATAGAATATGACTTTTTTTTTTTTTTTTTACTGAGGCACAGCCTCTGACAAACTGACATCCTTTTGTTTTTCCATGTTTAGTAAATGGGTGAAAGTTGGCATGGAAGGGCTGAATATGTTATTTTATTTTTATTTTTTTGCCTTGAGTCCCACTTACCATCCTAATCACTGTTTCCCCATTTGCAAGTCCAGTAGCATTTTTGTATCACGGCATAAGCCATTAGTAGCAGTATTTGAAAGTGCATAATATTATTTTTGATCAAATAAATGCAGGGAATGAGACTTCCTATATAAGCATTATAAATCTTACATACGTTCAGGAGATCAGTCATGTTCGAAACTCTAGGTGGCGCAGGCTAATAGTTTTTTTTTTTTTTGATGTCATGCAAGAGCGGTCAATGGGGAGAATGTTTCATGCATTCAGAAATTAAACAATATAATTTTTTACAAATGGGGCACATAAGCTATGTAGGCTATCCCTAGCTGATGGTTGCTTGGGGCTTTGCGCCATCAGCTTGCAACATTATATTCTATTTGTTCATTACAATGCACATTTCTTACTTGGTAAGCTAGAGCCATATCGGCTCAGACCCACATAGATTGTTTGTCATTAGTTAAATAACCTATGACATCAAAAAAGGGTATGACATTAAAGGTACACATTGCTAACCCACTTTAAAGAAAATCTGGGCTTTGCACCCCAGATACAAAAGTCAAGCCACTAGATTTGAAGCTATCTGGTCAAGAGTCTAGTCCCATGATCCTTCAGAAATCATTCTAATATGCTGATTTGGTGCTCAAAAAATTATGACGACAGCTGAAAGCAGTTGTGCTGCTTAACATATTCGTGAGAACGTTGATATTATTATTTTTTAAATCGTGTTCGGTATGTATATACAGGTGCATCTCAATGAATTAGAATGTCGTGGAAAAGTTCATTTATTTCAGTAATTCAACTCAAATTGTGAAACTTGTGTATTAAATAAATTCCATGCACACAGACTGAAGTAGTTTAAGTCTTTTGGTTCTTTTAATTGTGATGATTTTGGCTCACATTTAACAAAAACCCACCAATTCACTATCTCAACAAATTAGAACATGGTGACATGCCAATCAGCTAATCAAAACACCTGCAAAGGTTTCCTGACCCTTCAAAATGGTCTCTCAGTTTGGTTCACTAGGCTACACAATCATGGGGAAGACTGCTGAACTACTTCAGTCTGTGTGCACTGAATTTATTTAATACACGAGTTTCACAATTTGAGTTGAATTACTGAAATAAATGAACTTTTCCACGACATTCTAATTTATTGAGATGCACCTGTATATATCATTTAATCATTTAAGATGGGAGATTGTGTGTTTGAGTAGCATATGTATTGCCTTGCAGGGTTTTGTGTCTTCTCATAAGTCAAGCCTAAGCGGAAAGGTAAATCGTGTCCTCTAGACAGCCGCTTTAAGTTTTTGTTGTGATGTGAAAAGAGACTCCCTATTGCCCTTGAGTGGAATTTGATTGGCAAAGTGGCCGAGGGTGGAGAAGAGTTGAGAAAATTTCAAGGCACCCATGACCCCACATGACCCGTCTAACACCAGTGCAACATAGCATGCCTGCAGCGAGTAATACTATACAAACAGTCTGACGTGACACATAGCCTGTAGCCTCCCAATCTCCAACAAACACTTATTTGAGTCACCTCTGAGATTCTAGAGAAGAGACTATACGTTTCTTCAAATCAGTAAGACAGAAGTGAATATGGTAAAAAAAAATATGGGCAGATAGCAGCTCTGTAATTTTCCCAGTTGCTAAGTCACAGAAAATGAAGACAATTGTTTTGTAGTTGACGTTTTATGAAATGTATGTAATGGTTAAATATGCAAATTATGTATAATGTGCTAATTTGCATGAAGCTCCAGAACAGAAATTCGAACAGTGGATAAAGCCAGATTTGATATTGTTGTTTGTTGACATGTTAGAATGTGTTTTTAGATCTGTTTTTATCACTCTGTAAATCATACAATACGGTCAACAGCTAGAAATGTTCACCATGTTTTTAGGCATAAAATAAATCAGGTGACTAATTATAGGAATAAAATGGGCAAGTTTGTAGAATGTAAGTTCTACTGAAGTGTAAAATTCTTGCTCTGTGCATTAGAGAGAGAGAAAAAAAGAGAATATAAAAATCTCCAAATTGACCAGTCCATGACAAACACAATGGATTTGCCTGTAGTGTCTTGCCTTATAAGTTCTGTTTTTTTCCAGAAAACAGCAGAGCTACCACTCATTTCTGTATGGAAGCCAGTTTCCATGTAAGATTTAAGTCACAGTGCTAAGTGTTCTAAGATGCAGTGTCTGTAGTGGCCCTCAGGTCAGACTAGTGCCACTCCGTCTCAGTGTCTCTGAGCATTGCTTGTTTGTTCAGTAAACACGAGGCACCTGTTTGCGGAATTCGGGTTGCCAACTAGACCAGTCCAGTGGCATTTATTATGCCTAATGACCCCAGCCACCTTTTCCTTTTCGCTTTCTACTCTTTCCATCTGTCAGCCATACAGCTGTGTGTTAGCTTGTACCGGGGCAGGCGACGCAGATAGGGATACTTTGTTTTTATTTATCTC
>NW_015639511.1:82598-83288 GCF_001515625.1 Sinocyclocheilus rhinocerous
CCACCCTGTTTTCTCCTCAGCTGTCAGTGTTGTGTCTGGAGTGTGGTGTCAAACGTAGTGGGGAATGGGACACTTGGAAAAGACTCAAATTCGCTAGCCCTCTCAGCTATGCAGAATGTAGACGGGAGAGAGGAGCACACCCTGGATTCAGATCATGGAAAACAATAGCTATGACAAAAATGTCAGGACGCCATTGCTGAGTTGCTGGTTTGGCGTCATCACTGCAAAAGACCAGCCCCTGTCATTTTGTTTACAACCAAGTATTATTTTTATTAATCTCTAAATATTAAAAGATGATTTATGTTTACATTCTGCATTTTTTAAAATAGGTTTTTCTATTGGATGACTTATATAGGCTAACCTCTTGACAAAGATTGCAGACGGTCCCAGGTTAATATTATTATAGTTAATAAACAATAGTTAATATTCTATAAAGATCTACACATTAAAGAAAAAAAAAGATTTATGGAAATGTATTATTTACTCACCCTTATAGTTTCAAACTCGTATGACTCGTCTGTCTTCTGTGGAACACAAAAGGTGACGTTTTATTTGATTTTAGTTTAACATTTGTTTCTTTTATTTTTAAGTGTAATGAAAGTGGAGAACGTCTCGGTTACGTATGGTAACCCTCGTTCCCTAAAGGAGGGAACGGAGACGTCACATCGGTGACCGACGAATTGGGATATC
>NW_015639511.1:83353-83560 GCF_001515625.1 Sinocyclocheilus rhinocerous
TATATGGAGAAACTGGAGGGGATTATAACCCTCTTGGACAGTCAGAAGTCTGCCGGGGAACACGGGCTCTAAAGCTATACCGTGGATTATACACATACGAAACCCGCTTAGGTCTCAATATGGGCCCCTCTAAGGAACCTGATGACGAAGTCATGCTTACCTACCGACTTCCCATTCACCGGGTCATGGTACGCAGCAATAGCAGCA
>NW_015639511.1:83624-84356 GCF_001515625.1 Sinocyclocheilus rhinocerous
CAATCTCGGGGACGGACGCACCCGAAGATGCGTTTCTGCGTCAACATCTTGAACGGTAGTCGATGAAGGGCCCGGTCCAAAACTCGCAGATCCAAGATTGGCCGTAAACCCACCGCCTTTCTTGGGTACAATGAAGTAAGGGCTGTAAAACCCCGACCTCATATCAGCTAATAACATTTTCATAACGTTTTCAAGATGGTAGAATGGAATGTTTCTATAACGTTCACATAAACCAAGAGAAAACGTTCCTAATACATGAAAAAAAAAAACATTTTAAACATTTAAACAACATTCACTAATATTATTTTCGAACCGCCCGCTGCTGCCGCCTGGCGAAGGAGGAGGATGAGTGCAGTCTGGCGTTGGTCCGTCCGCGTGAGGCCAACGGCGGGAAAAAACGAAACAAAAGGTTCTCCACCCGGCCCTCCTCCGGGGGAGGGAGTGGTGCGTTCACCATCTCCCGAAGAGCAGATCCTTCCATCTCTGGCCCGCCCACGCCCGGCTCCACGATGCCGCTTTGCTGAAGCCTGCTGCGGATGTAGCGCGGGAGCAGGGGCGGACGCGGGGGACCGCCCTCGGCGACGAGCAGGCTGGGGCGCTGCAGCCGGCGGACGGGTGGAGGCAGCAGCTGCCCGCCGGGGCAGGATGTGTCGGATCGCCTCAGTCTGCTTCTGGGCAGCCGAGAACTGCTGGGCAAAGCTCTCGACTGCGTCGCCGAAGAGGCCGGTCTGG
>NW_015639511.1:84510-91217 GCF_001515625.1 Sinocyclocheilus rhinocerous
CTCGGAGGGCGGCAGCGCGGCCGAATCCTCATCGGACAGCTCTCCCTCCGATGCTGAGTTCGACATCTGGTCGGGGGGAGGTCCACTGGATACCGCTGGTACGCTCTTTAAAGAGGGCCCAGTGCGTTCCGTGGGTCGCTCCACTGGATCGGATGTGCAAGAGGAGTGATGGTCCCCGGGGGGGGATCAGCTTGATATTTTCAGCAAATCAAATGATCCAGCTAAAAAAACACAGAATCCGACTGATGTTTCTTAAGTTCGCACAATGAAGAGGGAGATTTTCAGTGAATAATGAGTAAAATTTAGGTTTGCTCGTCACACATCTGTATGGCTTCAGCGGGAATATAGCGCATGTGTTGTGCAAAGGGGTTTATGCTTATTGCATCATTTTTCCATATATTGTTGCATGATAAAGAACGACCAGAAGATCATTTAAAATGTCTCTTTTTGCGTTCCACAAAATAACGAAACGTATACTTTTTTGTAATGGCATGAATATAAGAAAATTACCATTTAAATTAAGCTGAGAACCAATCCTTTAACAAATCCAAAAGAACACTGAATTATTTTCCATCGATAAATTTTAAAAAAGGCCTTTTTCTCTCAGATATGCTTTTATCAATTGCATCATTACAAAGCAATGAAATAATAACCGTAACATTCACATTATCAAATCCTACATGAGACTTTATCACAAATTACCTTTGCAGCTATAAGGGAAATCGATATGGAAATTTCACATCAATAACATGTTAAAGTGTCCTTTATTATAAAGTGGCAACATTTTTGGTGATTTTTTTTGTTTTTTGTTTGTTCACTTTTTTGTTTATTCACAACTGCACTGAAAAAAATGGTGTAGGGTTTAATTTAAAGCAAATAATTGCAAAGAAATTGTATGTAATGCACTGAACTAAAAATTTAATTTTGAAATAGTATTTACTGATAAAACACGCTTCAGTAATCCGTTTTATTTACAACTTCACGGAAATCATGTTGTAATCAATACCCATGGGGGAAGACCCATTCCATGAATAATGGCCACTTGCGCAACTTGTTATCTTAGCAAGAAGAGGAAAAGAGGAAAGAAATACAACACACCATGATATGATAAAGATCTTTGATCCAGAAAGGCATTAGTCACTGCATTTACAAGAAGGTGACAAATGAGGCTTTTCTTCTGTGATTTTTCTCATGAAGATGCCCACATATTGTTGTCCCTTTTAGTTCCCCCAAGCCATTTTCTTTGTTTAAAGTGTTCTTGGGAAAAGAAAAGCTTGTTATTAATAGAGATAACATGTTTCTTTCAGCACTAAAAAAGAAAAAGAAAAACCCCTTCTTATCTCAGATTTTTGAATGAATAAATCATAGATTTGGTATCTTTTATCCATTGCTTATTGCATTTAAGTTCCACGTAATTTCCAAACTGTCATTTCTTGGTAGATAAATACAGTCTTACAAAGCGCAAACCATAGTGATATTTGTACTCTATCAAAACTGTTGCTAGGCCACGCAGCTACTGAGACTGCAGGGGGCCAGCGTGAGGCCTGCTGACAGGCACTTTAAGGGAGAAGATCAGTAAGAGAAAGAGCAGACGCTGTTCTGGGGCCCACCCTAAGCCCTGAAGGTGCGTTAGTGCACACTCCATCCCTCTTGTGACTCCCAGCAATCTCAATCTTTATGCCCCCCAGTGTAACCGAAGCCCCAAAAATGCACCCGCAAAAAACCCCTACGTGCCTCGCTGGTTTGAGTGTTTAGGATACCACAGCTAACGAGCGGCTGCAATGCAAACGCATTCCACCACAATCTCAAACAAATTTGCTGAATTTATGTGTGGTAAATATAGGGTAAGAATTGTAGAATTGAAAACATGAGATTTAATTACCTCAGGTTCTGTCATGCATTGCACCTGCATGTTTGTTTGACGTTGATGTAATTCGTCATCTGTTTTTATCCCACTTGAAGTCAGCATGCCACATATTTCAATTTCATATATGTGATTGTTTGCCAACAGGGGGCAATGCATGCCTTTATGCAATATAATGCAATTCAGTGCAATGTATTGTGGTGAGTTTGTAGTCACTATAAACCAAGCAAGCAGTTGGGTGACTGACACATAAAAATAAAAGTATATATGTGTGTGTGTATATATTGTGCATATCATATTATGTATATGTTTATATATACTGTATATATATATATATATATATATATATATATGTGTGTGTGTGTAGCCTATATATATATATATATACAGTATATTAGAAAGGAGCCCTGCAAAACCTTGTGGCTGTTTGGTGAATATATCAGATAATTTGATTTTGATGTGGTGCGACTCCCCCCTAAAATCAAAGGATAGTTATGAACCAATAATGTGACGGATTAATGTAAGGAGTAACTTTCAAATAAATACATTAGGTTTGTAGTCCTTCAGGTTATTCCACTCTTATGCTGCCTTATGACAACTGCTTACACCTTTCTAAGCAGTCTTAAAAAGAAGCACATCATTCTGTCATGTTGTGTGTTTACTTTGTAAACGTGCGAAGCATTGGCTTCAGTAGAAATGTTTTCCTCCACCAGCCTTACATGCTTTAAAGTCAGAGTATGCACAATTAAAAAATAATAGAAATAAATACTCATAAACTCATAAATATTGCACATAAAACATGAGCCAGCTAAAGCTCAGGTATTTACATTCAGGCTGCTTATTGGTGACCTGAGCTAGAGCAATGGCCATCCTCTCACCCCTCAGCCCCTGTGGCCCTTAAGCCTCAAACCCCTCTTGACAAGTGTGAAAGTTTATGAGCCGGGTTAAGATGTCAGCGGGTGCACGAGTTCAAGGAACGCTAACGCCCAAAGTGCATGCCACCATATCCCACACCCCAGCTCCATCTTCCCCACATCCCCCTGTACCCTGGAGCTTTTCTCCTCTTGACCTCTTGAAGCAGCATTGTGATTTGGAACTCTGTGAATGAGAATCACAACACATTTCATTTTATCCCGTCTTCCCATTTTCTGCTGGCTGTGTTTTGTGTGCTTGCGCAGTCTCTTGTAATCCCTACTATTACTCTACTGCTGTGTCCCCAACAACCCCTTGCAGCTCATGCAAATATGTCCTCCTTGAAATGGTTGGCATGCCACTCACAGATGTCCGTGCGGTGGGAGATAAATTCGACTGAGTAGATGAGAGCGACAGCTGGGGGGTTACAGTTTCACCAGATGTCCACTGGGTGCTAAACCTCGGTCAGACAAGAGCCGCTCTGGACCCTCCTCTTTGTGCTCTGGATGTATTTGGGATACACGGTAAATATTTTTTCTGCACAGAATGACAGGGGGAGGAACGGATGGGAGGAGAGACCAATTCTCTCGGTTGAGACTGGCATGGCTTGACACATTGCAGACTGAAATGATGGACAGTAGTCTCATAATTGACATTAATAACCTGGGTGGTGCTAAGAGACTGGGGTGCCTTGTTTAAGTAGATTCACATCTGTAGCTTTGACACTGGGCATCACTGTAAGTCTGTTATAGTATTAGAATTTTATAATCTGTGAAATTCCCCATTAGTTACACAATGATATATCAATCAAAATCCCTCAAACACTACAGCAGTGTATGATCCTTGACTTTTTAAATGCATTTTATAACTTTTTTAATGCATTTTTCTAACCTTTTTTAATAGTTAAAAAAAAGTGAAAGTGTTTTGAAACATGTGTGAACACACTATTTTTAAACGTTGAAATTTCTACCTTGGAGTTTTGTTTGTTTGTTTGTTTGTTTGTTTGTTTGTTTTTTAAGATGTTTTAGCTCCCAACTGTGATTTATATTTCACAACTGCAATTTTATTTCTCATAATTGCACCTTTTTAACTCCCAATCTGACTTTAGCATATTTAGTAATCATTACTTTATCATAAGTGTTTTTACACTTCATAATATGACTTTATATCTTGCAGTTACAAATTTTTTAACCCCTAATGTGACTTTATTTCAGTTATAAATTTGATTTCATATTTTTTTTATTTAAAAGAAATTATTACTCATCATTATTAGTGATTTTATTCATTTTATTCACTAATTACACATGTATGTATGTATGTGCATGCATGCATGTAAGAATGATTTATGCTTTTGAAAAGTCACCACAGCTGACTGGAGGTTGGACTTTTTTTTATTTATTTATGGTACACCACTAAAATAGAAAATACCTTTTCATTACTAAAAGACTGTTAGAGACACACCTGTATGTGTTTTCTATAATCAAGACCAGGAAGAAGAACACAGTACAGCACATGTATACGTTGATTCCAGGTTCTGGTGAATGTCATGTGACCTTTTGTTGATTGATGACTTGTTTTTAATCTATTGAAAAAGACAGTATGAGCAAAGTTAATGCATTTCATTACTAAGAGTGCACCTGGGGTGCTGGTAATGATGACACATCCTCTGACTCCTAGTTGACACAGTTTTTAATGGAAAAAAAGCTACACTGAGCATAAAATGTAGAAAACATCTTGTCCATTACTAATGTTTTAACGATAGCTATATATGGTATATGAGTGTTCAATGTAAATTTGTGTTTTAGTTCCATTTGAAACGATGGGTTCGGGATAGTATACGGAACATAATTTGTCCTGCAGCATCAACAAGAAACTAATACTATAACATTTTAATCTGCTTTGGAAACTTTTGCAATTTACATGTGGTTTTGTACTGTCGATTCGATTTTTTTTCTCATTAATTTTAGTACCGGTTCATTGACAAAAAGAAAAAAAAACTTTCACTTTAAAAGCAAGTTGTTTTTTTTATTATTGTTTGGCAGTTTAAAGTCAAATTTGGCAATACATTTATTTGCTCTTTATGTGTTTAAATATGTGATCATCTCACTCATACTAAGTCTTCCCAGAAGTCGTCTTTGCTATGTCACTAATTCCGTGGAAACTAGTAGTGAGTAAAGTGTTTGTGTCTGTAGATTTTCTGTCTTCTGTGGTAGGTTAGTCTCCAGTAAGCTGACTTTGCCCTGTGGGTGCACAACGCGTAAAAAAGATCCGGGGCAACCTGTTTTGCAGCTCATCTCTTTTAAATTAACATCCTCTATTCTCTCCCACAAGTGATGCACTGACGCAAATACACAAATACACATCAAACCCACAGGGATATAGCCGCAGGTCGCTCTCACAGATCTCACGGCGCTACCAGCAGTAATCATATATTTTTACATTAGTTATAGTGTTCCATTCAACCTGCTTGACTTTGCAAGTTAAGATCTAGGACACTGAACGAATCAGCATCAACTTTCATGCTATTTCCTTCACTTTGATCCTCCGCCCCTTTGTATTTCCAGTAGTGTAATGCTAATTTCATTTGTGAATGCTATGTCCAGCAATGAGAAACTTGACATTTTATCCAAAAACCGATTTATCTGTTAATCCAGGTTGTGAAATGATTTGTACCTGTGTGTTTGGGTGTCTAGTTAACATCTAAATCCAAAAAAGAGGTGTAGTTAGCACATTTGCTCATGGTAAGGCTAACCATCAGAGAGATAAAGTACATGGTGACCCAGACTGGTGTAAATCCAGCTGTTGACGTATTTATCACCCTGAACGCTGTATCTATCATATCCTGTTAAGGAGTGCAACTCAGAGGTTTAGCCATTTGACAACCAATCAGTGCTAGCTTTGACACACAGCATTGCTTAACACATGATAGTTTTTCATTAAGGAAAGGTCATTTGAAGGATATGATGTGATTGGGTTCATTATGCCATTAATATAAGAAATGTATAAGCCTTAGAACAATAGATAGCCTTTACAACTGCTTCAGTGTCCCTTGGAAACATCCGTACACACACACACATACACACACTCTAGCAGCTGGTTGTCCTGATTGGCAGGTGACGTTATCTCATAGGAACCTGGCCCACCTTACTGTGTGTGTTCATGTACACACACATACACACTATTACCTCCCTCTCACCCATATCGGCTTTCATGCTCTTCCACGGCAATGTAAATTCCTTGAGCCAATCCAATTAGAAAAACAGATTACAT
The DNA here is from genome assembly GCF_001515625.1 of Sinocyclocheilus rhinocerous. NCBI lineage: Eukaryota > Metazoa > Chordata > Actinopteri > Cypriniformes > Cyprinidae > Sinocyclocheilus > Sinocyclocheilus rhinocerous. The sequence goes on from NW_015639511.1 coordinate 90,557, forward strand.
GGCCTTTGCATCTAACTGAGCCCGTGACTCTCTATTACACGTATGAAAAGATTGTTACAGTTGAGAGCCAATGGAAACAGTTATTGTTAAACACTGTCATATCAGCATGCTTTCTTAGAGATGACTCACAATGGAAATTTAACAAAATAAAATGAATGGCTTTAACTGTAAAGTAGCCATTGGGCATCAACCCATCTAACGGCGTATGCATTCATGTGGATACAGGCCAACACATCTGCCAAAGGCTGATGTGAAGTCTGTTGCCATAACAACTCAAAATATGTGGATCTGGCTCCTAATGGTCATGTAGAGTCAATGATTTTCACACAAGTAGCTCTTGATACCTGACTTATTGCTATCAGCAAACTCTTGAGCCCAGTAAGATCTGGGGCAAGTTCAAGCTCAAACCGGTGCGCAACGTTTTGCTACGGTTTCCGGTTTGAACGACATGTTTCCTGGAAACGGTGTGCAACGGTGTGCAACGGGGTAAGAGATATACGTTTTCTCTTGTTTGGTGGGTGTGTCAAAAATGTCAGCCCAATCAGCAGCAACATGTATATAAACCATGCCGTATTAAAGAGACAGCTTGCACAATGTAATTAACATCAAAATAAATTCACAAGAGCAAGTATATTGTTTGCACATGTTTATTTACATTAAA
>NW_015639511.1:91263-92873 GCF_001515625.1 Sinocyclocheilus rhinocerous
ACGTTTGGTTACACTTTACTTGAAGGGGTGTGCATAAGACTGACATGACACCTTTATAATCATGACATGACACATGTCATGAATATGAAGGTTTTTTATGCATGTTTATGACAACTGTCATTAAGTGTCATTCGCTCAGTTATGTAATTTTTTATGCAAATATGACATTGTTTGAGATGTCTTTGTTATGGGCTATGGTTAGGGGTAAGGGTAGGGGTAGGGTTAGGTTAGGATTAGGTCAAATAATGTCATTAAAAATGACATAACTGAGCGAATGACACTTAATGACAGTTGTCATAAACATGCATAAAACCTCCTTCATATTCATGACATGTGTCACGTCATGATTATGAAGGTGTCATGTCAGTCTTATGCACACCCCTTCAAGTAAAGTGTTACCAAACGTTTTGCACCGTTTTGTCGGGGCTGAACGCAGCCCTGTTTGCAAGCATTAAAGCAACCCTTTACATCATTTCACCCGGTTTTATTTTTAAAGCCTATCCAGTGGCAAAAGACACCTTAGAGCCTCGCTCGAATTACGCATGGATATGTGGTAGCTCATGGACCCAGGATAAGATGTCATTGAGATGCCACATTATGTACTACGCATACATTCATTTTAATGGTTTGACGGGGGAACCAATCACACTTGTCACTCGGTTGCCTGGATACCAATCTCCTGGTTGCTAAACACCAGGCCATAAGTTTTACATCATGAGCTATTTTTCTGAAAGTTAGTATATCAAAGATAGTGTTACCTCACAGAAGTGCTGAGCCGGAGACACCTGCTCAGATGTGTACAAGGGCTGTTAAAAGAGGTCTCTCTTTTCACCTTACTGCACCGACGTATATACACGTTAACTCTGTCAGCAGTCCCAGTCACTTATTTTATATGGTCAAATACAGCTACATTTTAAATCAAAATTTCAGACTTGACAATAAAGGCCAACAAGTTAGTCACCATGAAATCAAAATGGACAATTCTTACTTATTATGAAAGATTGCAGCACATATTATAAATGTTTAATCCACGCACAAGATTTTATTTTATTTTTAAATCATGTACCCTCGTAACCTCTCCCCTCTAGAATCTTGTCACTCACATCAATCAAATGATCCAGTCAATTCCCAATGGACAAAATCAAGTGCCGTTCAACGTAGTGCCGTCCTCCGAGGAGGCGAGGGAGGCAATGCCTCCTCAAAAAATGATGAAAATCGAAATTCTTGATCAAATATTACAAAATGTGACATAAGTGTATAAATCACTTGTATTTCTAACTGTCCAACAGTGACACCAGTGGGTTAAGTTGCAGTGGGAGTTTGTGTCTCTCTTGCCTCCCCTGAGCCCGAGATTTAACAGACCCCCTAAAGCGTGCGGTGGGTTTGGTGGGTTTCACAACACAAAATTATGGTGTTAATGGGAAGTCTATTTAAATTGTAAGCAATACACACACATATATCACCACTTTGTCACACCAAAATCAAACTTTAAAGTGCCCCTATTATGCCATTTCCAATACTGCCTTTCATGCAGTGTGTAATGTAGCTGTATGTGAATTTAAAATATCTGCAAAGTTGTAAAGCTGAAAGTGCACCATAAATAAAGTTAT
>NW_015639512.1:0-1177 GCF_001515625.1 Sinocyclocheilus rhinocerous
CGAAATTGCAAAATTGATCAAAGAAATCGCGATAGGTTTTTTTTTCGTCCATATCGCACAGCCCTAGTCTGACGGGAAAATGACTATGCCGTTCTTAAAAGCGCATAGAAGGATTCAGTGTGTGTTTTAGTTTTGTCATCTTAATTGGTTAATTATTTATTTGATTATATATTTAGTGTACGCCTATTTATTTTATTCTTTTTTATTTGTATTATTTTATTCTGTTTTTCTCTGTTCTCAGAAGCGCTGCTGGTGCGTGATAATATGAGGATGTGCGAATCCAGGTTTTGCTGTTGCTCTGTTTGCTGCTGTTTGCACATTAAAATAAAATATTTGTTTGTATTTTTAATGTATTATCACTAGGGTTGGGAATCGAAAATCGATTCCGATTCCAGAATCGGATACTTAAGGTCAGGAATTGGATACTTGTTGTCAAATTAAAATTTAGATTCCGCCTATCAATTCCTATGCGTTTTTTTTTTCTTCGTCTGTGACAGTGACGTGACGTGACATGTGGCCAAGTATGGTTACCCATACTAGGAATTAGTGCTCTACATTTAACCCATCCTAAGTGCGCACACACACAGCAGTGAACACACACACCGTGAACACACACCCGGAGCAGTAATAGATCGTGAGGACCGGACCTAGCGATCTAAGCGCTCCAAAGTTTGGCTACATTTGCGATCAGAAGCCAAAAACGCCAAGTATAATATCTTTGATAGTTAAACATGTTGCAAGAGAGGTGTCACCACCAACATGACAAAGCACTTTAATTTAATAGATCGTTACAGATCGCGAACGCGATTCAAACCCCAACGTGATTCTATTCCTAAATTACAATGATTCGTCTGTTTCATTCCTCAACCTTTGACGTGTGCGATCAATGTTGTGATCACTTGTTGGTTCGTCTGTGCAGAGCACGATCACATCAGTGTGATTTGAACATTTATATTTGGGTTCGCACTGCCGTTGACCTAAAGCAGGGGTAGACAAGTTCGGTCCTAGAGAGCCGCAGTCCTGCAGAGTTCAGCTCCAACCCTGAAAAAAAAACTCACCTGCCTATAGCCTTAGTAATCCTGAAGACATTGATTAGCTTGTACAGGTGTGTTTGATTAGGGCTGGAGCTGAACTCTGCAGGACTGCGGCTCTCTAGGACCGAACTTGCCTACCCCTG
>NW_015639512.1:5492-7527 GCF_001515625.1 Sinocyclocheilus rhinocerous
TATAGATATAGATATATAGATATAGATATATATATATATATATTTTTTTTTTTTACTTTATGTAGATGTAAAGGCCAGTTTATAAAATGTCAAACTAAACAATATAAAATATTTTCAAACAATTGACTGCACCAAAGCTGTTCGCATTATTCAATTTCAGTGCAAATATTTGTCATTGTCATAACGTCTGGAAAGCTAAATGGATGGTTCAGCATCCAAACAATAAAAAAAGATAAATATTTTTGTGGTGATTCATTTTCTTTCATTTGACTGGGCTGATTAAATATTAGAAGTAAACAACCGTGGACTCAATGACTTTTATTGTATTGATAAAACACACACATTTTTCAAAACTGTTAACACTTTAGAGAGCACATTTTCACTGTTAATCAAGAGTTCATAAACTCCTAATTGTCTGCTTATTAATAGTAAGGTTGTAATAGTTATATTTAGGTATGGGTAAATATTTAAGGGATGTAGAATATGGTCAATCAGAATAAGGCATTAAAATGTGCTTTAAAAGTACTAATAATGATCTAATATGCTAGTAATCTGCATGCTAATAAGCAGCTAGTTAATAGTGAATACTGTTCTCTACTGAAGAAACAAATGCATACCGGTTTGGAATGACATGAAGGTCAGTAAATAACACAATTTTTAATTTTTATTTATTTTAATTTTAAACTATACATTTGTTTAATAAAAATAGTAATAATAATAAAAATAACTTAAAATACTGATACTTCAGTGCATTGACTGTGAGTTGTGTATTGTAATACTATACTGTGTCAATATTTTCCCACCACACCTAGTACATTTTGAACTTCCTTGTTGGGTGGATCTTCCATTTTGTCTCCTCACACCACTTATGCAGTGCATATATTTGCTCTGCTTAATGGTGGACTTGCTGTTATTGGGTTAACTAATGGAGATGTTGCGTTCTGACAGGCATGGATTCAAAACAAAGAAACACTAAGGCTGGTTAAGCAAGATAATAAGCTGCTAGTATTGTCTCTCAGTAAATATGTGGAGACAACCGTCACAGTCTCTCAGAACGTATCAGAGGACATGCCCACACAGAATGCACATTATGTGCAGAATGCACATCTTCATTTTAATAATTCCTCTTGGAGATTTGTAAGTACAGTTTGAAGATATGTTAACTGAACCAATAAACAACTATTTTAGAGATTAAGGAGATTAAAGCAGCGTAGTTACTGTGCGTTTCAACTAGTTGGTTATTAAGGTGGACTAGTTTTAGTTTGTTCTGTTTGTTTTTTCTGGCTGTATTATTTTAAGCAGTGGCTCCTCTCTCTAGGAGTTGCATCTCTAAAATTGATCTCTTTTAAGCACCGTCGGTGCAGCCATCACAACACTGCTCTGCCAATAAATCTCCCACCGTCAACACATTTCAAGTTAGACTTCACTTTTTAAATCACTTTGAGTGAGCCGTATTCCCATTATACGTAATATAAACATAATACATATACCTAATGTCTCTGTGTTTTTTGTTTTATAGATAGACTATGGTAGTTTTGGTAATTAAAGCTTTTATGTAGTATAGTGCTATTTTAGTACTATATATACTGTTGTATATATTGTATTTCTTATATTGTCTTTTTATATGGTCAGTTTTATTTAATTTAATTTATTTGTAATTTTGTCTTTTTTTGTATTTCTGTTTAGCTTTAATTTGTATTTATTTCAGTTTTAGTTTTAATAGTTTTAGTTAGGGATGCACCGATACTGGTATCGGTATCGGGTCTAATTCTGAGCTCCTGTACTCGTACTCGTACTCATTAAAAGGCCCGATACCAAACGCCGATACCACATGTGATAAGTGCCATATTCAGACAAAGAAACACCGTCAACAGAACAACAGACAGCAGAATTGAGTTATTATTAGAGATTAAGGATGTCTACGAAGTATATGTATGCAATTAATATAATATTAAACATTCAGTATTAACTTCTGTATAGCTGATGTGCGCGAGCTGATAAGCAAAGCACGCTGAGTGGATTGTGCGCGCGGCGG
>NW_015639512.1:7738-11954 GCF_001515625.1 Sinocyclocheilus rhinocerous
GTTAATATCCCCTTCTCACAGACATCACTGGAAAGTTTGTAGTTTGGTCGGATATTGTAAAAACAAGTAAAACAATGCACAAGTTACGTTACTTAACGGTATGGAGAGAGAGAGCGCACTTCTGTTGCGTGATCTTTGATGTTCGCTCACTTAGCACACGCATCATTTGGATTAAAACTAAATCATAAATATAAAACAACATTTATAGGGGCATTCACTATAAACAACATAAATTTTCAACCTTAAGCATACACTTCTTTATGGCGAAAGTGAAACTATCAGCCAGTGTAAATGCCAAGCGGCAACCTTCCGGTCTCTCTCGTGAAACCAACACGGAAATGACTAAAACTTCAATTCATCGACTGGCCGCTAGAGGCTGGCTCCAAAAGGGAGTCAGTCCCATAGACTCCCCATATTAAAATACCCAATTTTACAGCAGAAAAAAATGTTTACAGCCTGGTACAAAAAGTTTTTGGTCTATATAGCTAATTTTGCCCTTCATGACAACTGTGAGGGGGGTGAATTTTTTTATAACTCATCCGTTTAAATTATATTAAGCGTCTCATTCAGAGCTTCTGCTGTTTGTTTCGTTCAGGCATGTAGTGTAATTTCACAAAGCTAGTCAGAACATTCTGTTTTTGCTTCAAATTGGGTTATTATTAAATCAAATTATGTATATGAAATTATACTGCAGGACAGCCCACATTTCAGAAACAATTCAAAGAAAAAATAAACAAATACTACTGTTCCAAATATTCTGTATGTTGCTCAAAATATATTGTGTTCAGTTTTTTTTTTACCCAGACACAATACTGTGATATTTTTGCTTAAGATTATCATGCCGTCAAAATCTCATACCGGCCCATGCCTAGCTGTACTGTACTTGTCCCTCTCATTCTGCACCAATACAAATACATGTGCGCATGTTTTGCTTGCTTCATGAGTGTTTCTGTATTATGTGAGTCGCTTTGAAGCACGTTTCAGATGAAAAAACGTTACTTATATTTCTGAAAGATTTATAATGAGTGGTTCCCTGCGTTATTACAGCAAAACGCATGATTACAGTTCTGAGCCGCTGCAATGGAGCAGCTCTAATGCTATTAAATTTAATATGATGCACCATAGAGCAAAAAATGTACAGGGAAAGTAACTAAAACTTGTAAAATACATTTTAATGGGCATAATTAAGTGTGAAAATAACTGAAGGATATCTATTTGATAAATTAAGTTAACCTACTAACATTATACATATTCTTTTGATTTCTGTACCCAATATTTAAAAAATTTACAAATACTATGAAAATACCGGTATCGGTAAGTACCAAAAATAAAAGTATCGGTATCGGCTGAGTACTGGAAAAAGTTTTTTTCAGTGAACATTTTATTTCAGTTTAACTGCATATTTATTTTATTTCAGCTTTATCTCCATTTTAGTCAACAGTAACAACACTGGTATCAGTTCGATATTTGATAGTTGGACATTTTATGTTTTTATTTATTTATTTTTATGCATTTATTTTAATTTATTTTATCCTGTTGAAGGCATGCGTGTTCTTGAATTCTGTCTGCACTATTTCTTTAATTAATTTAGACAGCCAGTGGCGTAACTTCTCATGCTGTTGTTTTGGTTGGATTTTATTTTAGACATCCCACACCATTTTACAGACAATGTGTCAAGTTAAATACAGTTCTACTTTTAAACAACCGTATGTTCTGTTCCATTCTGTCGTTCCCCATACAGCTGTTTTTGAACACATGAACACATCTTATTTGAACATCTCCTAAGAAACATGTCTAATCGGTGTCTGGTGGACCATAATTACACAGAGCTTTCTTAAGACTGACTCGTCGTTCAGACAACACAATGAATAGTTGTAATGAATAGAAAAAAATATTTTGCACATTTGTAATTCTTAAACTCAAGGACTAAAAGTGGTTCATTCAGTTCATGTTGAGAATTGTAGTTACTGATTGCACCAAAATTGTGCATTCAGTTGGTCAAATTATAAAATCTAGTTTTGTGGTGTTAATAACTGGAAATGCGTCATCGCAGTGTGTGAAAAACCCGTTTGAATGACTTTCTTCTGTGGAACACAAAAGATGTTAGACACAAAAAAATAAAACATAATATACCTTTATGACCTGCGCACTATATTCTTGATCGCTATCAAGTACAGTTTTTGTTTGGATGGGAGGAGTATGGATAGTGCTTTTTCGTTTCATTATTGAAGTGAATTGTCCTTGAAGTTAACATTGGTACAGCTCTTTTTCTGACTCAAGTCTCTGTGTCTGCTCACCTTCAGGTAACAAAGCAAAAGGACTACAGTGGGTAATAGATGTGACCATAGCCTACCCTAATGCAAGACCCATGGACATTCAGACATGGATTTTTGGTTACAGGGATCCAACAGTAACACATGTACACTACAGGTAAGGACTGTTCTGTAATATAGTTTTGTATCTGCAAATGTCTCAAAGGTAGGGGTGTGCAATCTATATCGTCTGCGGTAATATCGTAAAAAAATAAAACATAATATAGACCTTTATGACCTGCGCACTATATTCTTGATCGCTATCAAGTACAGTTTTTGTTTGGATGGGAAGAGTATGGATAGTGCTTTTTCGTTTCATTATTGAAGTGAATTGTCCTTGAAGTTAACATTGGTACAGCTCTTTTTCTGACTCAAGTCTCTGTGTCTGCTCACCTTCAGGTAACAAAGCAAAAGGACTACAGTGGGTAATAGATGTGACCATAGCCTACCCTAATGCAAGACCCATGGACATTCAGACATGGATTTTTGGTTACAGGGATCCAACAGTAACACATGTACACTACAGGTAAGAACTGTTCTGTAATATAGTTTTGTATCTGCAAATGTCTCAAAGGTAGGGGTGTGCAATCTATATCGTCTGCGGTAATATCGTAATTGTTGTTTTAACGATGTGCGATTTGACATTATCGAGTATATTGCAAAAACCAAACAAAACACATATACTAAAAGCGTCTGCTAAATGACTAAATGTAAATGTAGAGTGCACGCATTCATTACATGATGAAGTCTAGTAGGTTAGACAAGTGATTCAGTCTATTAAAATGCATTTAATGATCACAAAATTCAAGATATGGTGGCAGAAAATGTATATATTTATACCATTCCATATAGTTAATCAATATCACATGAAGAATGCAGTTTTTTTTGATGATTACAAATGTGATATGGATTTTTACAACAGTTCACTAAACAAGAAGTTAATTAAGAGATTTGCATTATTGACAGCATATTGCCTGTTTTTGCTCAATTTCGCCAACAAAAATAGCAATATCCAAACACAGCCACAGCACTGTTTTGCGTCTCAACATGACTGTGTTTCGTTCCTGAATGAATCAGCCGTTTAAATGATTCGGTTCAATTGCAATGACTCACTTATTAACAGTGAGTTCCTGCCACCTACTGGCACTTTTAATTTCACATTTAAAAGTATCTTTTCATTTTTTAAATTATTTGAAACATCTGTTTTCAATGTTTCATGTTTAAAGGGGTCCTATTATGCTTATTCACTTTTTAAATTTTAGTCAGTGTGTAGTGTGTATGTTTGGGCATAAAAAAGATCTAGAAAGTTACAAATCTCAAAGTCCACTCCAAAGGGAGATATTTCGTTTTTTTTAAATCCCTTTTCAAGAACTACAACGAACGGCTCGTTTGGACTACAGCGTTTGTTTTCCGGGCTTTGTGATAGGGCTGCACGATTAATCGAATGCGATTGTCATGCGCATTTTGATAGTAATGCTGGTTCTGTAATCAGCAGGAAATCATCATCACATGCTTTCAGATGGAGCAGAATTTACTACACATAGCCGTAGTTCACTGACAAGTTACGCAAAAAAATCGCAGACGATTTTATTGCGCGATTCTGAAATCGAAGAAATCGTTCGCGATAATGACAGCTGTTTGCATAGCTTCTCAGTGAACTACTGCTCTATGAAGTACATTGCTCCATCTGAAAGCATGTGAAAATACCACATTTAATAACATATTTTTACTCCAAACTCACTTCATAACATCAGTCGAGTGTTTGAAATAAATCCGTCTGTGAGATGATGTGGCTTCTTAAACAGAATAAGGCACGCAACATATTTCATAGTATTTAAGCAGTGATAAAGGCATAGCATTATAAATATACTTTATTTTAATAAAAATTATAATAATAAGAACTC
>NW_015639512.1:12349-13072 GCF_001515625.1 Sinocyclocheilus rhinocerous
TATCTGCCGATACCGATCTTTTTAAAGCCTTATTTTTATCATTTATAACTATTCACAGTGATACTCCAATCAGGATTTATGGACATTTATTCAGGGCCTGAATTTCATTTTTGAAATTGGGGGAATTCCCCTCTTAGGTGACTCTTGTGAGAGGGGAAGCAGCTTTCACACAGGAGACCGCTACTGATCCGTGGCTGTTTACCACAAACACAACATTTATCCATTATTTTGATTTCAAATCCAAACATTGTCACTGGAAATGCTTTTTCAGATTTGCAATTCTTTTTTTTACACAGTACAGTAATACAATCACAGACATGTTTAAACACAATAAATATAAGCAACACATTATTCAATGGTTTTTACTTTTGCATTTACTTCTAGACTTATATATTAAGTTGATCAAGCAAGTGGCAAAACATTTAAACTACTTTTCTTACGTTATCACAAACTTACCATTGACAGAAATAGTCAGCTCTACTGCCTTTCCTTTTGCATTTAAATCTTTATTACCATCTAAAGTGCCATCTATTATTGCCTTGTTTATTTAAAAGTGCTCTTTCCCTTTAAACCTAGCCAAAAAGCCATGTGTTGACTTTGAAACACAGTAGACTTTAATTATATGCATTTATGGTGTATTTACTACATTTTCGTGTCAATCCATGTTCATATTTACTGCAAACAATGCGCTGTCACTTTAATTCAGCGCTTGCAGCGCAGCAA
>NW_015639512.1:13190-13953 GCF_001515625.1 Sinocyclocheilus rhinocerous
AATAGACTCGGTGCAGAAACGATCTCTGCACTCTGCAGTGCACACCGCTCCTGAACGCACTGCCGGGCCGCAGCTGTGTGCAGTGAACGCTTTAATCCGTTAACATGAGCGCAGAAAAAATACGCACTACATAAGCACTGCAAACGGAGTAATGTGAACTTGGCATTATGTGTGTGCGCTGCGAGTGTGTATGAGCGCACGGTCTCCAGGAGAGCGCGCGAGCGCTGAATGATTAAACGCTGGCAAGAATTAAAAAGTAATGCAATTTATAAACTTTAGTGACGATGTGACACTGCCTCGCTGCGAGTGTGTATGAGCGCACGGTCTCCAGGAGAGCGCGAGCGCTGAATGAAGTGATTTGAAGACATTTGCGTATTTTGAGAGAGAAAGAGAGAGCGCGCGCGAGAGTGGTGACTTACTCAAGCTGTTTGTGAAATTACGTCTCAAACGAGGTTTTCAAATTACTTTATAAGTTATTTAATGAAGAAATATGAAGGTAAGTACCTCACCTTCAGCATTATAATTATTTCACCCGTGCCGGACTGAGACGGTGACGCTGCATGTCGTGCCAAACCTTCTCACGGCTGCGTCATCAGCTTGAGATCGGTTTTTGGAGATCTACCTTTTTAGAGACCGCCGATCAATCATCCCAACGTGATTATCAGCCGATAGTGATCGGTAGCCGATCAATCGGAGCACCCCTAATATTTGTGCATGTATAAGATCTGCAGAGTTACAAAGCTCAAAGTCTCCCACAAAAGGA
>NW_015639512.1:14134-19226 GCF_001515625.1 Sinocyclocheilus rhinocerous
TGTGGTGATTTGAAGCCATTTGCATATTTTGAGAGAGAAAGAGAGAGCGCGCGCGAGAGTGGTGACTTACTCAAGCTGTTTGTGAAATTACGTCTCACACAAGGTTTTCAAATTACTTTATAAGTTATTTAATGAAGAAATATGAAGGTAAGTACCTCACCTTCAGCATTATAATTATTTCACCCGTGCCGGACTGAGACGGTGACGCTGCATGTCGTGCCAAACCTTCTCACGGCTGCGTCATCAGCTTGAGATCGGTTTTTGGAGATCTACCTTTTTAGAGACCGCCGATCAATCATCCCAACGTGATTATCAGCCGATAGTGATCGGTAGCCGATCAATCGGAGCACCCCTAATGTAGACATGTATTAAAAGCGTAATGGAATATAATTACAGTATTTTTTGTGATTAAGCTATAGTGTTAAATATGATTCAGTGTTAAATATGTTAAATAAAATTCAGCATGAATATCCCACATTTCTGCCACAATACTAGGGCTGGGTTTTGACACAATTTTCACAATTCGATTCGATTCTCATTCATAAGCTTGCGATTTGATTCGATTACTGATTCGATCCGATTCAATAGCGATTATTTTGGATATATATCAGGTACAGTACATGCCAAATTTTCTCAAGGAAAAAAAATCTCTCAACTAATGCTGTAAAATATACATGAGAGTCAGTTGGTACTACATTACTATAATATTGAAGCTTAAAATTGACTGATTTGTTAAAATTACACTTAATGAAGTTTTTAAAATAATAGTTAAAATTACATAATATTTCTACTTCAATTTGTTGTTTTGAAATATAAACATAATGGTGGCTGTCATAAAAACTTGATGGATGTATTCAAACATAAATTAAACATTGAAGAACAGTACAATTTATAATGAAACAATCGGTCCGAGATCGCCTGAACGAGGAGGTCTCGGCTCGATTGAAAATGAACTGTGGAGCAGTTCTGTTGTAATGTTATATGGTGCATATATTTAGCAAAATGCCCCTCTCTGCAGTTGGTTTTGAATATGTTTTTTTCTGAGGTAAATGTGACTTTACGTGATATTGTTTACAAGACGTTATATTGACGTCTTTGCACGGGGGAAACACTGATTGAGTGATTACATTAGACAGGATACGGATTGTAAAGTTGTACTCTTTCTTTTAACTTACCTTCGGATGTTTAGTCATGTTTATTTTGTGCTGAAGCTGGTATTAATGTGGAGGAGACAATCAGTTCACACGCGCTACGCGCTGTTAAACTGAGGCGCTACAGAGATCTGTCACTTCACATTAAACAGCGCCAAAACAGCATTTATTGTTTGAATACTGCAATACAATGGACAGAATTTGAAATCTGAGACTTTGTTTCATATAGTACCAAAGTGCCAAAGCACAATGCTTATTGCATATATTGGATGGGAAGTGCCCTTCAATGTTCCGTCCATTAACTGAAAACAGGCTAGACTAATCGATTCTTGGGATTTAAGAATCGATATCGTTCCGTAAAAATGAGAATAGATTAATATTGAGATATTGATATTTTTTACCCAGCCCTACACAATACCATGGTTCAGTTAGTATTATTACAGTAAATCCATGGTAAATGATGGCGATTTGTAGATTGAAAAGCCTTCTGACTGTATCTTTGCGCTCTTTTTTTTTTTTTTCTCTCCTGTTGTCAGCGCTGTTTCATCCAGATTTAAACTAGTTTAAATGGATCTCACAGTGCCGTTTAGTGGTCACGTGACCGCGACTTATCAGCGAGTGATCGGATCTGCTTTAGTAAACTCGTGCTGCGCTGCCATCTGAACTGTGAGCTGAGCGGATAAATGGTCTGTGTGGCACGGTTCAATTGAGATAATTATCGTTATTGTTTTATCGCCCAGTTCTACTTTAAATATGTTCTGATTGGCTGTAATTGTGTTGGTTGTGCAGCACTTTCGCTTTCATTTTGGATAGCTAAATTACTTGTACTTGGAATAAATTAACCATGCCTTATTACATATCTGTAATAGGTATGATTACATGCAGTAGATTTTGTCAATATGGATGAATCCAATTCACTTTTAGATTCTGTTTATGTTCATATGCGTTCAGAAATAGAAAATGCCACTGCAAGAAAGAAAAGCTTTTTACTAGGGGTGCTCCGATTGATCACTATCAGCCGATAATCACTTTGGGATGTTTGATCGGCGGTCTCTATAAAGGCCATTGTTCCCAAACACTAATCCTTTCTTCTGATCCCAATGTTTTTATTTTCTTTATTTTTAATGAAGATCCAGAGTCAGTAAGAACTCGGTCCTTTGTTCACTTAAGTTTACCGCGGATTCATTTACAAACAAGGCACAATTTGATGCAGGATTTTCAAGTAGATAAAAACTAAAAGACGATGCTGTGCCGACTATATCGGATCCGACAATAATGTCGCAACACAAGTGTGAGTAACTGGCCATTTCATGACCTAACTAAGAAAAGTTAAATGAGTACAAGAGATGATGAAAATGATGGGGAATGATTTCTTCCATGTGTTACTCCCCATTTCTGAACCCTCTCTGTGAAACGGAGTTTAAGCCCTTTGTGAATTTAGTGCCAGGCGGGTGGAAGATCACACAGGGTCAACAAACTGCCTTAGATTTTATTTTTATTTTTTTTACGCCTCCCTGCAAACGGTCTTTTATTCTGCTGTGCAGTGTATGCTGATTCAGTCAGAGTCCAGACAGCACTGCTGTGATTTATGAGCACCTTACCGTTTACATGCTCATCAGTTTTATCCCCACACCTGCCCTGAAACGGCCTCAGAGGCAAACAAGAAACAAAAGTGTCGAGTTAATGAAGTTTTACAAGGGAAGCAAAAAATAGTCATTGTGGTTTAATATATATATATATATATATATGTGTATGTATAAGATGCCACATGATAATGGTTGACCAGTATGCTTTGTTGGTGACTTGCATTCCTTTTTCTTTGTTGTTGTTTTTAGTGCTGTCAAACGATTAATCGCATCCAAAATAAAAGTTTTTGTTTACATAATATGTGTGTGTATACTATGTATATTTATTATGTATATATGAATACAAACACATGCATGTATATATGAAAAATGTTAGGTTTATATGTTAAATATATATTTATATAATATAAAATGTAAGAATATAAATATATGTAAATACATGTAACTATTTTCAAAATATTTACTGTATGTGTGTGTATTTATATATACTAGGGCTGTCAGTCGATTAAATTTTTTTAATGTAATTAATTGCATGATGTGTCGATTAATTAATCGCAACATGAATTTGACTGTGAAAATATCCACAAAAGATATATCCAAAATATAAAATATCCAAGAAAGCTATTTTGTAATTTTACAAAGCTACGAGAATACTTTTTGTGCGCAAAAGAAAAAAAAAAAACTTTATTCAACAATTCGTCTCCTCCGCATCACCCTGTAGCGCCATTTTGGAGAGTATCAGCTGGACGTAAACAACGTATGCTGTTCTGTGTCAGCTGCGTCACGCCGGATCTGTTTCCTACGTTGTTGTGATTTGATCTGAACGAAAACAGCGTATCCGTGTGACGCAGCTGACACAGAACAACATACGCTGTTTACGTCCAGCGGATACTCTCCAAAATGGTGCTACAGGGTGATGCGGATGAGACGAATTGTTGAATAAAGTCTTTTTTTTTCTTTTTCTTTTGCGCACAAAAAGTATTCGCGTAGATTCGTAAAATTACGGTTGAACCCCTGATGTCACATGGATTATTTTACCGATGTCCTTGCTACGTCTCTGAACTTGGGAACATTTCAGTTGTATTGCTGTCGATGCAGGGTCAGACAGCTCTCAGATTCAGTCAAAAACATCTTAATTTGTGTTCCAAAGATGAACGAAGGTCTTGCGGGTTTGAAACGATGATGAGGGTGAGTAATTAATGACAGAATTGTCATTTTTGGGTGAACTAACCCTTTAAATGAGAAAGTATTATGTAGACATTACAAATTGTAAGTTTAGAATGAAAAAAATTTCTTTGATTCAACATAATGTATTAGCCTACACATAAACATTTAAGCTACAACGGCCTAATAAAACTATGGAATATGAAAGAAGATAATTTGAGAAACAGTATTTTTTGTTCATACAATGAAAATCATTGGCAACCAAAACAGCTTTGTTACCAACGGTCTTCAAAATACCTTCTTTTATGTTCCACAATAACATGTTTGAAACAACATGAGGGTGAATAAATGGCAAAATCTACGAACTAAGATGAACTGAACTGAACTGAAGATGGTGAACTAAGCCTATCCCTTTAATGTTTTTTTATTTTTATTATTTTTTTATTTTTTTATGAAAAGATACTCTAAATAAGAAACTAAATCTGCCAACAGGTGGCAGTATATATATTAATTTGATTCGTTCAAACGGCGGATTCATTCAGGAATTCAGTAAATAGCTGTCTTTATAATAAATGGGCCTTTGAATAATTGATTCACAAGATTCGTTCAAAACGTGGATTCATTCAGAAACTAAACACAGATGTGTTGCTCTGAGATACGCAACAATTCTGCTATGGCTTTAAAGGTAATATTTTCTCTGCAAAATTGAGCAAAAACACATAATATTGTCTTTTAAAATATAACACACTATCAACTTATTTACTGAACTGTTGTATAAAATCACATTTAAACTTGTGATATCTGGGACAAAATCAGCACTCGTGTGATATATTGCTCTCGCTGCTCGTGTGATATCCTATGATATAAATATGAGACAAAAACTCTGGGGGCGGGGCCAGTGTGTGTTAACTGCATTAAAATATTTTAATCGCGTTCATTTTTCATAACTAATTAAGTTAACACGTTAAACTGACATCCCTCATATATACTAGACTTTATTCAGTAATGCGATATATCACGGTAATGAATATGCACGGTATTGTTATCGTGGGCACTTCTAAATACCGTGAATAATTATATATTACAAATTATTCCGAATTTTGAATGCATTTTAAGAATACTTTTCCCATAAACTGGTCAAAATGCACAACACCGCTGTATGCTGCGTGAAAGACACGTGCGCACTCTGAC
>NW_015639512.1:19249-20656 GCF_001515625.1 Sinocyclocheilus rhinocerous
TCCAATATCGTGATAATACCGTATACCGTGATAAAAGCATTAGCAATTAATCGCAACATGAAAATTTGATACCGGCATATCCCTAATATATACATAATAAATATACACAGTATATACACACACATTATGTAAACAAAAACTTTTATTTTGGACGCGATTCATCTCGATTAATTGTTTGACAGCACTGAAAAATGTTTACGTTTTTTTGTTTTTTTCTAGTTGAGTAATATATTTGATACGTTTCATTTCTCATATAGAAGAATATGGAGCTCATACTTGAAGAAAAAAACACCTCAATTTTATTCAGATCTCCCCTGCAATTTGGTAAAGTTTCTGATATTTCTATGAAAGTCAGATGACATTCTGATATGTACTAACAAAATTTTATAACAGTATGACCGACTAATTACTTAAAACAACCTGAAGGTGGACAATTTTAGAATTGCACTAAAAGATCTTTTACTTTTTGGTAATTTAGAGTCCTTAGAAATTTGCTAGAAAATATGATACAGTGGGCTTTATAGGGTTAAGGATAATAATAGTGTTAATTGTTGACAGAAAAAAATGAATACATATAGTTGATTTTGTTAGGGTTGGTTATGTCAGACATACAGAAACACAGCCATCAAATGACAACACTGAATCGGATCTGAACTCAAACAGTGACCTACCAATAACTCAACATTTCCTGTTAAACGGGCACTGATGCTCTTTTCACACTTTGTTTTTTGACATTGTCTGGCTAGAGGAGGGCAGAGAGCGACAGTGAATCGAGGAGAAGCTGTATCACAAACTCAAGTCTGATTTTAATTCTGACTGACTTTGAAATGGCCTAAAACAAAACGAACTCTTCGTAGGCACTTGTTTTTCCTGTCACACTTAGTTTGGATTGACACAAGGTGGTTATGGGCACTTTCTGTTCACAGCCATGTGGGTGATATAGTGATTAAAATGATGAACTGGTAGAAATGTTTCAGTGCACTCTTGAAAGTAAAGGTTTCAATAGTGACTTTTCACAGTGATGCCTTTGGAACAATCATTTTGGGTGAACAATTTTTTTTTATTTTCTCTGTGAAGAACCTTTTGTGAATTGAAAACGTCCCATGGATCTTAAAGGGATAGTTCACCCAAAAATGAAAATTTTATGTTTATCTGCTCACCCCCAGGGCATCCAAGATGTAGGTGACTTTGTTTCTTCAGTAGAACACAAACAAAGATTTTTAACTCAAACCGTTGCAGTCTGTCAGTCTTATAATGGAAGTGAATGGGAATCACGGCTTTGAGAGTCAAAAAAATAACATAAACAAAACCAAATTAAACCCTGCGGCTCGTGACCACACATTGATGTCCTAAGACACGAAACGATCGGTTTGTGCGAGAAACCGAACAGTATTTATATCATATTTT
>NW_015639512.1:20884-21249 GCF_001515625.1 Sinocyclocheilus rhinocerous
AAACGATCGGTCTGTGCAAGAAACTGAACAGTATTTATATCGTTTTTTACCTCTGATTCACCGCAATGTCCGAACTGTCCTGAGCGCGTTCTCAACAGCAGGCGCGTGACGCGTCTTCTTCTTCTTGCTTTACGGCAGATTACGGCAGGGAAGTGCATTACCGCCACCTATCTCTCAAGTGGACCATTGACACTCCTAATTGACATTGTAGATAGAGTGTCAATGGTCCATTTGAAGAAGAAGAAGACACGCGCCGGCTGAAGAAGAAGACGCGAACGCGCTCAGGACAGTTTGGACATTGCTGTGAATCAGAGGTAAAGAACAATATAAATACTGTTCAGTTTCTTGCACAGACCGATCGTTTC
>NW_015639512.1:21300-22117 GCF_001515625.1 Sinocyclocheilus rhinocerous
GCTCGTGACGATACATTGATGTGTAAAGACACGAAACGATCGGTCTGTGCAAGAAACTGAACAGTATTTATATACTACTACGTTTTTTACTTCTGATTCACGAAATGTCCGAACTGTTTGAACTGTCCTGAGCGCGTTCTCAACAGCAGGCGCCTTCATGGAAGAAGCTTTATTTTTGGTGCCTCGTTTGGCATGGAATAAGGTGTGGACTTTCGGATAAGCTACACAATGCAAACCCAACACACCATACCCCCTTAGTTTGCAAAATTAAAGGGAATCCTAACCACAGTCAAATAAATCAAACCAACCCTTAAAAAAGTAGTTCAACAAGTAGTACCAACAATAGTTGACATGGATGAATAAATGTATACCTGTCCAGAAGTACAGACTATTTCACAGACATTGCTCTGGAAACAAAGCAGAATGTAGAGTTTAGCTCTGTGGATACAGAGTCTACCAGGTCACTGAAATTCCCCTGAAACAAATCTCTGAGATACAGAGAGGTTTAATTGGTTTGGTGGAAATGCTCCATTTCAAGCAAGACTTACGGAGCCTCTAGGGAACGTATCGCAATCCTCAGCACATTAACGTCACAGTTTACGATTACATGAACTATCTTGGAAATATCGGTTAAGTCCTTGTTTTATCTGTGTCAGAAGGATTTTTATACTAGGTACCTTAGTAGCCTATACCGAATAACATGTCTATGTTTGTGTTCAATTACAATCATATCAATAATTTTCACCTGTTTCACCAGGAAAAAAGGCTTCATTTTATTTCATTTGCAATAACAAAAAAAAAAAAAAAAAAAAAAAAA
>NW_015639512.1:22168-59057 GCF_001515625.1 Sinocyclocheilus rhinocerous
TTAAAATGTGGAGCTTTACACACCAGTTTACGTTAATGTGCAATCCTTTTTTAGCCTAGCACTATACTGTTATTTATGCCGACTGTATGAATTCACTATATATATACAGTATATATATATATATATTTACTGCTGTCTGCGGGAAAGGGAATGAAATAAGCCTAATGGTTAGAGAGTCGGACTCGTAACCCAAAGGTTGCGGGTTCGAGTCTCGTACCGGCAGGGATTGTAGGTGGGGGGAGTGAATGTACAGCGCTCTCTCCCACCTTCAATACCACGACTGAGGTGCCCTTGAGCAAGGCACCGAACCCCCAACTGCTCCCCGGGCGCCGCAGTAAAAAAAATGGCTGCCCACTGCTCCGGGTGTGTGTTCACGGTGTGTGTGTGTGTTCACTGCTGTGTGTGTGCACTTTGGATGGGTTAAATGCAGAGCACTAATTCCGAGTATGGGTCACCATACTTGGCCACATGTCACATCACTTTCACAACTGAAAATGATATAGCTCAAATGAAAGCGGAGTATCCATAAACATTTTTGTGATGGCATACAGTACAAAACATTACTTTTTTTTTTTTCAGTCTATTCTGACAAGACTTTTGCAGTTCTCACAATTTTAACAAAATCATCCTGAGTTTTGAACAAAAAGAAAGAGTTTGTAAAACCTTCAAACATGGCATTACGAAAGCTTGTGGGATGCATCAGTAACGTGACATGACAAACGTGTGCGGTGCTTATCTTTATGGAGCTGTATGTCCTCTTAGTGTGATCTGATGCACAGATCTGTCCTATAGATGGTTCTGGGTGTCTCGGGTGACTTCTGTTCCCAGGGCTCTTATCTCATGTTATTGCCAGGCATTTTCTGAAATTTGTCCCCGAGGGCCTTATTACTCCACACCTATTGATTTGTGTGTGGTAGATGGAAAGTGAGCTATAGATGTACAGTATGGATGGATGGATGTAAATTAATGAGTGAACATCTTTGGTGGTACCAGAGATTTAGAAAGTAGTCATAATAATAATAGTAATACATAGAGTTCTCTTTAAGTAATATATGATGGGAAAGATTATACACTAAATGTCCATACATGGTCAATAGGGGTTTTGCATTAATTTCCCCCATTTTTTAAAGGGGTCATATGATGCGATTTCAATTTTTCCTTTCTCTTTGAAGTGTTACAAGCTCTTGGTGCATAAAGAAGATCTGTAAAGTTGCAAAGTCGCATAGAGGAGAAACAATAATGTACAGTATGTGGAAAATAATGTGTTTTTTTAACCTTAAACCGCATAAACACATTTCAATACATCAAATACACAAAATAATGATCTTTTTAGCAACATCATATGACCCCTTTAAAATATATCTATTACAAAAATGCTGTTCTTTTGAACTTTCTATTCATCAAATAACCTTAAAAAGGTTTACATGATAATAAGCAGCAATATTAATAATAACCGGAATATTCAATATCAAAAAATGTGTCTGGAGCATCAAATCAGCATATTAGAATGATTTCTGAAAGATCATGTGACACTGAAGACTGGAGTAATGATGCTGAAAATTCAGCTTTGCATCACAGAAATAAATTTCATTTTAAAATATATCCAAATAGAAGTTTTTATTGTAATAATATTTTACAATATTGCTGTTTTACTGCATTTTTGACTGTATTTTTGATTATAGATATATACTTCACTTTCGATTAACAACATATTTGTAGTAGTTTTTACATATCAGTCTTTATTCTCACATCAGCTCATTTCAACCTAATTTAATATCCTTTTGATAAGCAGGATTCTGCTTATGTAAATGTATTAATGTAAGTTTTTGAAAAAACAAATTGTACCAAAGGAAGGTTGTTAGTTAAGGAAACAGTAAAAAAAAATGCAGTTGCAATTTACAGTCTCTCAGTAGTGATGCACTATCATAGCCTAATGTGAATCTACTGTATTGAACTTGGTTAAAAAATGACTAGTACAGTAATTGAGGGAAGTCGACTGTTTCTTAAACAAAGGGAAAAGCAGAAGCTGGATCAGTCAGGAAACTCTAGTTTCACGATGTTGTAATATTGTGCCCAATCACATCCTCGCTGTACTGTTTGTTTTCGTGAGACACGTTTGCAGTCAGTCGTGTGTTTGTACGTCTCCGCTGTCTGTGCAGAGCTCGGCCAGTGTTTGAGCAGAAAACTGCTGTCATCAGATGAAGCGTCTCATCAGCACAAACGCTGAATCTGTCACGCTGGTCGCGGCTCAAAGCCTAAAGAGCTGAGCGCTCCACTTCACCGTGCTAACTGTGGGAGATCTGATGAAGACTGGGAATCGGGATCATTTTTGCTCCATGCTCATCTGTTTTTTCAGTGCCTGTCAGATTTTCTCCTTCAAGCTATCTTCATTGCCTCCCTAAATTACCTTTTATGCTGTTTTATGCTTTTTATACTGTTCTCATTTAATTAGCCCCTCTGTCTCGGTGTGTTTAATATGCTAACTTTACTCCCAACCTATCAATTTGGCATTGTTTTTTTTGTTTTTTTCCTAAATGAAAGAACGGGACAGTATTGGATCAGGAGGGCAACATTCGCTCAACATGTCTAAACTGGTTATAATAATAATTATTATTGTTGTTGTTGTTGTTGTTATTAACAACAACAGGATAATTACTTTTATTAACAAAATGTTTATCCAAATGTACAGATAAACTGTGAATTAATGGTTAAAATATATTCAGTACTGTGTATACAGTAAACGCAGAATCCATGTTGTTAAATATTATTATTATTATTATTGCTTACTATTACATTTAATAATATTAGTATTTAATTAACAGTTAATTAACTAATTTTTATTTACTATTTATTTTTGTCATATTTATCATTTTTTTAGTTTCGTAAATATATATATATACATATTAAAATGTAGTCTAAATCTATATTAATTAATAATTGCAAATTAATGGACTATTATAATACAATCTATGTTACTACTACATTCTACATTTAAAGTAGTATTTTATTTTTGTAAATACATTATAATGCAGTCTAAATTGTATTCTTATACAACATTAATATGCAGTTATTATTGTTTATAATAATTGCAAATTATGAATTGTAATATAACAATATTGATATTTGATTGATTATTCTTAGTAGTAGTAGTAGTACTGGTGCTGCTTTTAATATATTTTATTCCCATTTAAGTTTTGTAAATGTGATAATTATGATTATTATTAATCTTGGAAACGAATGACTTTAGTCTCTAGAATGCTGTGTTGACCAATGGTCAGTATAGTTTTATCATTTTGCTTTTGAATGTCTCTCAGTTCTGTATAACACATTCTTATTTGTTATATTTTTAGGACATACCCCATACAGGACGTCCCAGTAGAATCAGAGGCGCTGGCAGATTGGCTATATCAGCGATTTGTGGAAAAGGAGAAACTTCTGGCTCACTTCTACAAGACAGGTAGTTTAAATAACGATCGAATTACTAGAGATCTAGTTTCCCCAATCTATTGATTTGTACATATTCATCCTCCAACTAAAACCAAACTTGCTGACGAGTCTCCATCTTTCCTTCATCTCGCAGGAGCATTCCCTCCACTAGAAGGCCAAAAAGAGTTGGTCTCCCGAAACATGACCCTTGACAACGTTTGGCTGTTTTTCGTCCAAACGTTCGCCTTCGCCTCAGGCTACATGTGGTACAGCATTCTACATCACATCTACTGCTGGTTCTTCTGACCGCTCTGAGGAGAGCGTAACGTGCAGGATGGAGGGGGAATGCCAGAGACCAAGAGCCCTGATTGCCATTCTCCTCTGCCGGATGGTTGAATGTACCCCGCAGGACGACTCCAGTTGCTGTATCCGATCGCGGTCCAGACACATCCACCCAATCCCAGCTGCCCGTGCAGACATGCGTTTATCCTTTAGATTTGCGTAGAACCAGTTCAACATGTTTACACATGCGCGCTCACATGCAGAGAGAAGATTATGCACATCTAAATGTTTACTCGTGCGTTTTTTTTTTTGTTTAACTTTGTTTTTACTTACAATCAAAATTAGGCTCAGGAATAAACCAGAGATAGATCTGTCACGTCCTGCCACGTGAGGCATCCCCCCCCCCCCCTTTTTTTTTTTAACACCACGGTCCCACCAGTCTTTATTTCTGTCCTTTAGTATTTAATGATGCTCTCTGTGGTAACAGTATCAGATTGCAGGGGGGGGGATGTGGAGAGACTGGTTTGATGGCACTGACTACACAAAAGACAACAGATGCCACAAATGGCATTTTTAAATGAGGGTTGGGGGTTGTCTTTTTGAAGCTTTTCACACTTTAAATGGATAAGTCTCAGTCAATCAGTAAACACCTTTGGTAAAAGCGCAGTAGTCGGGTGTAAAGTTGGCGGCAGTGTTTACTCATAATCTTAGTGAACGGGGGAATTAATTGGCAGTTTGCAGATAAAAAAAGTTCACCCCAGCTTTGTTTAGAATCTCCAAGGGATAGGACTTTCAGGTTTTTCAGGGAGGCCTATGGATGGAGATGTTTGGTTTGGGGATGTTATGATCGTTATTTGTATTTCCTGTGCTTGAAAAGTTGAGTTTTTTATCGTTAACTCCCAAACAGGATGACTGAAATTTTTTTCAGAGACCGCTGTCCTCTTTGGAAGAGACTCCTCTGGCCTTCATTGCACTATGAATCCTTGTCACCCCCCAACGGAAGACCCTCGGTTGTGTGCTGCCCTCATGTCATTTCTTCCTCGTGGCCGTTTCGTCTCGCGTTGACTGGATGCTGTTTTCCGTGTGTATTGTCAGTATTGAAAGATGTTTACACTGACTGAAGGGGGATTTGGTTTTGATGACGTGTGGGGGGGGGATTTCCAAGACGAACCTGGCTCTTGTTTTAAAACAAGGAGAGAACTTTACACAATCAATGCCATACAGACACATCCAAGCGCACCACATGACTGCCACACGACTGATTCGATAGGACAAACACCCCTCACTTCCAAAGTTTTGCAAATATTAAGCCATATGCTTATCTTCGGGTCAAAAGGGGGCGGACATTCTACTGACTGAACTTTTGTGTTCGTTCATTGTCCTAAAAAGGTTTTAATTTGTTGGTTTTTGAGTCTCAAACTGGTCTCATTTCTGTAAACGCGACAGCATAACCTGCCTGCGTGATTGTGTGCGACTGCCCGTTGCTTTTTTTTCTATTTTTTTTAGACGCACATAATGTCTGGTAGCTTCATGTTATTTCAGAGTGTTGGCAAATATCTGTTTAATAGTTGAGATTTCACGTTCTCTTTCCTCATTCTGTGGTTAATCTTGTACAGAAAGGAGTCCAAGCTGCGGTCGCTCTCCACGTTTTTACTTCTGAAATATCATGAATGTTTAAGAAAGATGGAGGAGGAAGCAGTAAGGAGCTTCTGTCTCGGCAGGTGCTTACGTTTCTCTCAGTATCTGAGCATCACCTCGTCTGCCGTTTGCCGTCTTCTGCGGCGATCGCGTGGGCGCATTTCTGTTCGTCAAAAGAAACAATCTTAAAAACTGCTGCCACGCGGAAGGGATCAGAGGCGTAGATTCGATTTTGTGCCGAGGTACAAAATATTTTAGACTATCTTGAGGAAAATGGAAACGTTCTCCTCGAGCTCGAGACAAAATTGCGTTTTTCATGTGTGAAATTGGATCTGTTTGTGTGTGTTGTCGGTGGGGAAGAATGCCGTGCTCGAGTCCGTCTACGTGCTCTCATCGTGTCGGAAGGGAATATATAGGCGAGGTCCAGCAATAATGTACTCGAAAATAAACGCCCATGTTGTGGCGTTCTAAAGAAACGATGCTTAGATGTACAAATTGGACATTTGTAGGTGAAAACATTGTCATTTCCCCCTTTAACCGAAGCCATGTCATCTGTGAAAGTGAACTTTGTTTCTATAGCTTGCCAGATTGAAATGTGAATGACGCCAGAAGACTAGAGCCAAGTTCGATGCGGACTGCATTCAGAGCAGGCTACGTCACCGGGAGCTTCACCGCGAGGATCTCAGATGCCAGGTTCCTTGTCTCGTTCTCGCTGTCTGTCAGATTGAGACGTAACATTGTTTTCCTAAGTATGGTTTTATGTTTTTAAAACAGGTGTGAGATATCTCTATATATTAGCAATTTAACCAAATTACAATAGAATGGTCCATAATTTTCATTTTGTACTCCTGTTTCTCTTCCTAGCTACCCAGCCATTTTACAACGCACAAATTAATTGTGCTGGAATAAAAATCATGCGCAGCAGTGACCCACGGGCTCTTCTCTGAGTGTTATTGTTCATCGGAATCATTCTGATCAGGCGTTTAAAGTCGATGTGAATCGCAGTGTTTGTTCTCTGGATTAACATGCACCAATGAATCATTCACAGTCAAATTTGGATCATGCGTTAGATCAGTTTTGATATTTAAACACATGCCTGTTGTATGTTGTCCTTTTCTTTCTTTGCTGGAAATGGTGTTCTTGGAAGCCCTCAGAATCAAATGCTAACCTATATCAGATGAGTACACACATACTTCTGAATGTTTAAAAGTGGTCCTGACTGACTACAGTGATTTTTTCTTCTTCTTCTCCACAAACCTTTAGCTTTTGAATGATTGTATTAATGCCTTTTTAAATACTTTATAGCAAGACGCTTGAAAATATAACATGGGAAATTAAGATGGAAGAAGAAAATAATAGCTCATTTCCAAAGACAAGGGATTACATTTTGAGGGGTCATGTCATGGAGCAAAAATGGATTTAATATTTCCAGATGCCCATTCTGTCCTTTCTTTTATGTGGCCTTTATAAGGAAGAACATTTGAAGCACGTAGATGCTCATAAACTAACCACCTGTGCCTCGTAATTGAATTTAGCTCAAATAATGCATCTTTCCCAATGAAATGAAGTTATCTCCTGTCTTTCTGGCTATATGTGCAAAGCTCATATCCTGTAAAGGCTTCTAGAGGAAACAGGGGAAAGGGCTTTAGGTGAACTTTGGCCCTGCCACACCCAGACCCGTTGGGCACGATAAACACACTGCTGCCACCAAGCGGACAAACAGTCAATTTACAGTGTACAATGCATATAACTAATCAGAATTAAGTTTTGATATATTTACGGTAGGAAATGTACAAAATATCGGTAACACTTTCTATGAAGCCCATATTTATAATACATTATAAGGGTTTTCTTAAGGCATTATAATGAATGCATAATGCATTATAAAAAAACATATCAACTCATGAATAATCATAACAACAGTTATAATACATCATAATACTTACGTATTTGTGGTTATAAGTTTAAGAGTATGATTATTTATAACACACAATGAACACCATATTAAATCTACTTCATTTACAGTATAATGGACTGTATCATATCTTGACATTGTTTATTTAAGATCTGCACAGTATCTTAGTACAGCTTGTGAGTGGTTAGATGTTGAGTGTTATTTGAGTGTTTCCTGTGGAGCTAATGTTAATTCATTGATGTGAGCTTTATACTCCAACTGAAAAAAAATGCAATGTTTTCTATGGTTACATTTTATTTTGATGGTCCCCTTAATCAATCGACTATAAGCAACTTTGCAACTACATGCCAACTAACTCTCATTAGAGTATTAGTATGCTCAAGAATGGTAGAATCTAGTAT
Source organism: Sinocyclocheilus rhinocerous (assembly GCF_001515625.1). Lineage (NCBI taxonomy): Eukaryota > Metazoa > Chordata > Actinopteri > Cypriniformes > Cyprinidae > Sinocyclocheilus > Sinocyclocheilus rhinocerous. The sequence goes on from NW_015639512.1 coordinate 29,831, forward strand.
GGTAGAATAAGTTGACGTACTTGCAAAGACACTTATAGTCAGTTTATCTGTTGGTTGACCATCAAAATAAAGTGTTAGCAAATATTTACAGTAGCAGACATACTAATACTCTAATGACCGCTAGTTGATATGTAGTTGCAGAGTCACTTATTAACAGCTGTTTAAAGGGTACCATCAAAATAATCAAACTGATGTTACAATAAAAATAGTTAAAAGCAAATGTGTCATATTACACATTCATCTGATCTGATATCTGATCTTATGGCTGTTTGAGAGAATTTTTTTTAATTATAATTACTACTACTACTTATAAGTGAAGTAGCATAAGAAAATTGGCAAGATATGAGACTTATAATACATTATAACTGAGAAATATAATCCATTGTAAAAGTGGATGCAACGTGTTCATTGTGGAAAGTGTTACCAAAATATCTTAATGGAACATGATCTTTACTTAATATCCTAATGATTTTTGGCATAAAAGAAAAATAGATAATTTTGACCCATTTATGTCAGCCAATTTATGTTGGCTATCCACCTTTTTCTTCAACGCGAAAGTAAGCCTATGGGTGAGACTTCCGGTTCATTAGCCGCTATAGGTAAATAACCAGGAGAATAACGTGCAGTAAACGGTAAATCTGGTTGCACTACAAACCAGTGTGTTCATAATTAAGATAATACATTAAAATAATATGATAAGACAGGCCAACTTTCAATATCAAGCAGCAAAACAAACAGTTTTTGTTCAGCTAAAAATAGCTGGACGGGAGGTGGACGCAGAGACCGGAAGCCAGACCCATAGAATATTCCAAGAAACGTGTCCAAAAATAAGATGGGAGAAATTCTAACTTATGATTTAAAGTTAAAATGTTTACATTTAGTCATTTAGCAGACGCTTTTATCCAAAGCGACTTACAAATGAGATGTTTACATCAAGTTTAGTGTTTACAGTTCCGTTTTAAAACGTAACCGTCAATGTTTACTCTTTATACGCAGCTCTCGCGCTGTCCCTTTAAGAAATACTCTTCCCGCGCGTTCTCGCGGTTCTTCAGCGCTTGGCAACGTGCACGCTGTGTCCTCATACGGACCAATGAGATCACCGCCAACGATCGAGTCCAGCCAATCAGAATCCAGCGTTTGTGCGCACGTTTGAAAATCAGCTTGCTTGCTTGTTTCTCGTCTGTTTGTTTCTCAACACAAACAAGAGACTAACGTTTTTAAAACTAAAACGCATACAAAACAATACAAGACACCGGAAGTTAAGCACAAAGGACGAGAAGTGAATGTGTTACGGTAAGTGAACTGAATGAATGAATCCTGTTGAGTTTGTACATGATAAATAATCGAGCTCTGTTGTGTTAGACCTGCTGTGTGCACGATGCCATCCAAACCTGAAGACTATGAGGTGATGCTCACCATAGGATGTGGATCTTATGGGAAATGCCAGAAAATCAGGAGGAAATCAGATGGAAAGGTCAATAAAATACAGCTTGAACTCTGTTTACATGAACAGTATGGTATTGTTGTAATGTACTTTTATATTAGGAGCCTAAATCAATATCAGAAAATGAAAAATTATTTAGATATTTAAGTAACACTTTTTTTGAATGTCTGTGTTAGATAACAAAATATCAGTTGATATTACATAGCACAAAGTGTAGCATTTGTTTTTAGATGCTGTTTGCTGTGACATTTTGTGTTCTAGTGCAATAAAATTCATAGTTAAGTGAAGTTTAAATAATTTAGGGTACTGTGAGTTATGCCATTGTAGTTATTGGTGTCTCCTCCAGCTGGTTAATTTGGACCATGTCATCTGATCTCCTTAGATTCTGGTTTGGAAAGTGCTGGACTATGGCACCATGGCCGAGGCAGAGAAACAGATGCTGGTGTCGGAGGTCAATTTGCTCCGTGAGCTGAAGCACCCAAATATCGTCCGATACTACGACAGAATTATAGATAAGACGAACACAACATTATATATAGTGATGGAGTACTGTGAGGGTGGAGATCTCGCCAGTCTCATCAACAGATGCATCAAAGACAGGTCAAATTAAGCTATTCAGGGCTTCTACAGGTCTTAAAGTCTTAATTCACCCTTTCACAAATAAAGGCCTTGAAAAGGTCTTAAGTCAGAGCAGAAAGTGGTCAAATGGTGAAGTTGTGGTATTAAATGTTGCATGCTTTGCTTAAAGGGGTCCTATTATGCTTTTTCAACTTTAGTTTGTAATGTTGCTGTTTGAGCATAAAAAAGATCTGCAAAGTTACAAATCTCAAAGTCCACTTCAAAGGGAGATATTTTATTTAACAAAAAACTACAACGAATGACTCATTTGGACTACAACGCATATTTTCCGGGATTTGTGATATCACAAATATCGACGAATGGGACGAGACCTGGTTGAGCTGCACTAGAGAAGGCAACGAGTGTTATCACTATGTCAGAGACACGCTAGCTTTCTCAAGGCAGATGAACTTAGAGTGGTTACAATCATCCGGGTTTAAGTCGCGCTTAAATTGATTTGATTTTGACGCATTATTTACACTGAAGCTTGCAGGTGGCTGTGGTAAGGGGCATGACATTTCCCGACCAGGCGCCGAGTGCTGCCAATTAGGGTTGTGACGGTGAGGAAAATTTCTTCCTCAGCATTTATGTCTTGTTTTCTAATACAAATATCTAAACATTCCTAAATCAAGATGCATTTGAGGTGCAAAATGAATGTCTGGTGTTTTGAGAAATTAAAAGCGAGTTTGTTTAAAATAAGAACAAATATCTGTGAATGGAGAATGAAAACTTGTTTAAAGACGTGTTTCCTAAGTCCACTTGCAGATATTTGTTCTTTTCATAAACTCAATTTTGATCATTTTCACAGAAAACAAGACTTGTATCATTTTTCTTCTCAAATAAATGTATCTGGATTTAAGAATATTTAGACATTTGCCTTGATAAGATAAAAACTGAGGAAAATAAGACGATAGAATATCTAGAAGAAGAATATCACTTTTTTTGCAGTGTGATCAGAAGGTACCATAAAAGTTATTTCCATATTTCTAGAAGTTGGGAGCAGAGCTATTCAAGCCTCAAGCTATTTTTTGTTAAATAAATTAAAAAGTAATGAAGATGTATTAGCAACACTTCAAAGTTTAAAAATACAACTCAATCACATTTAGAAAACACATTGACATACTGTGTTCCAATAAATGTATTAGTTTAAATTTTCTTCACTTGGTCTTAACGTCTTAAATTTACCTCCACAAAACCTGCAGAAACCCTGCTACTGGTATTTTGTTGTTTAAGCTGTTTTCCTGCAATGTTTGTTTCTTTTACATTGTCTTTGCAGACGATACCTGGAAGAAGAATTCATCCTGCGTGTGATGGCACAGTTGTCCCTGGCTTTAAAAGAGTGCCATGGTAGAAGTAACGGCAGCAGTACAGTACTGCACCGTGACCTGAAACCCGCAAACATCTTTTTGGATGTCAAACAGAATGTAAAGCTTGGTGATTTTGGTTTAGCTCGGATACTGAACCATGATACAAGCTTTGCTAAAACATTTGTCGGAACTCCATATTACATGTCGCCGGTAAGTGTTCTTTCATCTTTCATTTAAATGTGTTTAAAAGAGAGAAGATAGAGATCACTGGGATTGTGATGAGGGAAAATGGGTAACCCATAGCTGAAAATTAATTTATTAACCTTAATGTCATTCCAAACCTCTACACTGACTTGTTTTTTTTTTTTGTTTTTTTGTTTTTAAACGTTGAACAATTTTCACTCAGTTTCACTCAATTAAAAAGACATAGCAAGCAACATTGAATTAAACATGAAATTAAGTAGAAAGGCTGAAATAGTATTTTCTTGTAAGTTGTACTCGATTAATCTTTATTTGACTTTGAAAAATCAGTTTTTACAGTGTATAACTGAACGCAAATACTAAGCGAACACAAACAATTTTAATTACCATTTGACTATTTTGGGGTACGTAAAGATACATATGTGACCCTGGCCCACAAAACCAGTCATAAGGGTCAATTTTCTGAAATTGAGATAACTAATTAATTTCTTAGCAATGCATATTACTAATCAAAAATTAAGTTTTGATATATTTACGGTAGGAAATTTACAAAATATCTTTATGGAACATGATCTTTACTTAATGTCCTAATGATTTTTGGCATAAAAGAAAAATCAATAATTTTGACCCATACAATGTATTTTTGGCTATTGCTACAAGTATACCCCAGCGACTTAAGACTGGTTTTGTGCTCCAGGGTCACACATACATATATATACATATATATACACAATATCTTTTACGTACTGCAGAAGAATTTTAAATTTTGGGTAAAATATACATTTAAGTGCATATTTACTGACAGATGTTATTATACACTGATGGCATATTCTGCTTTTTGACCCAACCCTCCTGAAGAACCAACCTATCTAAACAAGTTTCAAAATGCAGAGAAACTGTTGTTAAATGATCTTGTCATGGCATGCATAAGTAATTATTTGTGCCATAGTTTCATCATTATATTCTTTACTGCCAAGACTTGGCTTTCTCCGTTTTATTCATATTTTCCACCTTTTGTATTCACAGGAACAAATTAACCGCATGTCCTACAATGAAAAATCAGATATATGGTCTTTGGGATGTTTACTTTATGAACTATGTGCTTTATCGTAAGTATACATGTGTTATTGACCTTCTATTTTTACTATGATTACACCTCAGTTACATAAAGGCTGGTTGTGTGATTATACAAAATAGTGAAACTTAGTTATATTCGTATTCAATATTGAGTCTTTTTTTTTTTTTTCCCCAAGTCCCCCATTTACAGCATACAATCAAACAGAACTGGCTGGAAAAATCAGAGAAGGGAAGTTCAGAAGAATCCCATACAGATACTCTAATGATCTGAACACAGTTCTTTCAAAAATGCTCAACTTAAAGGTAAAGTCGTTTTTGTCAGAAGGCCAAAGTCAAAGTGAATTTGAATTCCAAGGGTCACTGTTAACTGATTAAACACTTGCTGAATTGCCACTGTTGGTCAGTTGTGTGACTGCGTAATGAAAATGAAGAATTGTAAGATTTGAATTGAATATAGCAAGCCTGACAAAAAGTTCAACAAGCTTCCACTGCACTGCTTTCCTATTGATATTCTATGTAAAATGTGCTGGACAAATGTGGTGATCAAGAAAAACAAAAAATCAACTTATACTAAAAAGACATGTCTGTAGACCTTGTTAGATTGCCCTGCTCTTTTTATTTTGTTTTGTTTTTATACACAAAAATGCATTCTGTATAAAAGGCCCTGCGTTATTGTTAGAATCTCAATTAGGCTTTTCCATTCACATTGCCTTGTGTGCTGTTTGGTCACATTGTGGCTGGCTGTTTTGTTAGGACTATCTGAGGCCCTCGGTGGAGTCCATTCTGCAGAACAGCTTGATCTCGGGCTATGTAGCCCAGGAGCAGAAGAGGCTTCAGGAGAAGCAGCGGCGTAGATCAGTAGACGTAGAGCAGCCCAAACATCCAGAGCCGTCGCTTCTAGCAGAGCTGCGGCTGAAGGAGCAGATTCTACGCGAGCGTGAACAGGCCCTCAAAGAGCGAGAGCAGAGACTAGAGCGTAAGTCTACTCTGTTGTATTAGGCCTCTTTACACCTGGAACTAACATCTGCCTCCAATCACAGTTGGTCGGGTGATAAACATTGGGATACTTAACCCCAGATGAAAATACGGTTTTACAAATAAATAGGGATCATTTCAAAAATTCAGTAAAAAACATCAGTTGTCATCATTCTAAAACCCATAATGCTTTTGCTGATCTTCGAAACACAAATGAAGATATGTGGTGAACCATGCTTTCTTAACATCCGAAAACTTCATTGGTTCTTGTGTGTCAAGCAAGTACATCTGAGCTTCCGTTTAACAAATTTGATGTGCTCTATGTATGTGCATTGATGAACTTTTATGAAAAGTCTAAATTAATTCTGTTATTAAATAAAGTGATAGTGTCTCTTCAGAAGACTGTGATTAAACCACTCTATTCATATAGTTTACTTTTACAGTGTATTTCACCAAATTCTGGTTGCGTGGGCTTTCAATGGGCCAGAAATCTTTCCAGGTTTCAATAAAAATAATCTTCATTTGTGTTATGAAGTTAAACGAAAGTCTTATGGGTTTGGAATGACATGACAATGAGTAAATTATGTCAGAATTATCATTTTAGGTGAACTAACCCTTTAAATGCTGCTAATTGGCAAGACCTTGTGTTTAACCTTTTTTCTCTCTCTTTTTTTCTCCCCCAGAAAGGGAACAGGAGCTGTGTGTCCGAGAGCAGCAATCAAATGAAAAGCTGGCCAGGTAAATATATAGCCTTCTTTGCTGAACTGGTCATATGAGTGCATATGAAAGCTACAGCTACTGAGCACTTGTTCACATATGGTAATGTTAATAATATGTCGTAATTGTTCTCTGACAGAGCTGAGAGCTTGTTGAAGGCATATAATTTGATCCGGCAGCAGAGGGCGCTGTCTCTACTCAGTGCCAGTGACACAGGTATGAAACCGTTTTTCTGTATAGAAATTAATGCTGTTTAAGATGATTGAACATGTGTGTATATATATATATATTTTTTTTTTTTGGTCTTATTTCAGTGTAATTTCAATGCTCAATGTTAGTGCCTGGTATTTGTTTATATATGCTACTGGTCAAACGTTTAGAATAACGTGTAACAGCATTACATAATTTAATTACAAAATAAATGTAACTTAAATCCATTGCATTTACTGAGAAAAAATGTGTAATTAAATTACAGTTACTTTACATGAAAATGGTAACAGTTACAAAGGGGGTTACATCTGAATAATTTCACACATAAATATTTAATTGATTTCTTTCCCAAATTGCATTGACCGCTCTAAAATGAGAGACACCAATATTTCAGGAGTTTAAGACACAGAATAAGACATGCTTATTCGATAACTGTTTTATTTCCTATTTGTGTTTATCTATATGCTTTATTTTTTAAGATTAACTGTTTTTTTTCCCCTAAGGCATCGTTAGATGCCAGTGTTTCCTGTCATAGCTATGTAAAATTTTGATTTAAAAAATGGTATCATAGCTATTAAACTGTCTTTTTATGACTTTAAATCTGTATTTAACCTCAGAACAATCTCAAAGTAAAACGAGGTGCTAATGTCTGATTTGTGGTGGCTGTGCGTTAAAATTAAATTATTATAATAGTCTCAGTTCAAGTGATGAAAGATTTTGAAAGTCTGACAGTAATGAGGCTAACAACCAACAATTGTGAAGGCTGAGGAGGGCAGTGTGCAGCAACCAGGAAAGCATGACTGAATTTAGTCTTTTTAGCCAACATTATTTGGGTTAAAGATCCTGTAATGAAAGAAAATACTTGTATATATTTACCTTTAAAGCATGAGAATGTCATAATTCTGTTTTTGACAGAGAATGAAGAGAACATCTCTCCGGGAAAGAAGAGGGTTCACTTTGCAGGAGATGGCAAGGAGAACAGCAGACCTGAGAGCAGACTGATCACTAAACCTCAAGAACATTGTCTTGTAAAGAGACATCAATGGGCTAACATGCATATACCGGCTCTTGGTGAAGAAGAAAAGATTTATTCACCAAAACCTAGAGAAATGCAGGGCATCCGCTAACCATGAACCACAATGTACTACTGAAAGTGGTGCATTAGTCTGATCAAGTCAAGAGTATATATATATATATATATATATATATATAATTATTATAATTTTTTTTGTATGTTGTGTACATTGGGAAATAAGATTTCTGCTTTTATTTATTTGTAGCATTTGTACAGTACAGTGGAACAACACTTCATTTTTGGTCATAACACTGGATTATTTTATCAAAGATAATGTGTTGTATTGTCATTTTATAGATGTTTTATTACTGGGATTAATGTTTTATTTGGATATACTGTTTTATTAGAATAAAGGGTTGATAATATTATCCGTTTTATTTTTATAATTGTGATTATTCACAATTATATCACTCCGTGATGTACGTGTGCTATCAGGGAAGTGTGGGTATTTGGACAAGGGGTCTGAATTTAGCAATGCAGTTCTTCGCTTTGCCTGTAACGAGTTAAATTTTCCTCGATCCCAAGCGTTCAGCCAATCGCAGGCGAGTGTGGGCGTGGCCTGACGCTGAGCGTGTTCCGTGTGGAAAGTTCGCCGGTCCGGGTGCAAAGTTTCAGCCGTCTGCAGACGGGAGACAGAAGACGAGCACAATAACCGGATCAAAGAGTCGCTTACCGTCTGCCTGGCGGCGTGAATGAGTTCTGTTATGGGATATTAAACCGAAGCGGTATCGTGTTCGTTTACAGCTTTGTTCGTATCGCGGCGGAATCATGGCCTGCGCGCCGAACCGGGTCCGCCTGCTCTGCATGCTGTCGCTCACCTTCGGCTTTTTCATCGTGGAAGTGGTGGTGAGCCGGATCACGTCTTCTCTAGCGATGCTGTCGGACTCCTTTCATATGCTGTCGGACGTGATCGCGCTGGTCGTGGCTCTGGTGGCGGTGCGTTTCGCGGAGCAGACCCAGTCCACCAACAAAAACACGTTCGGCTGGATCCGGGCCGAGGTGATGGGCGCGCTGGTCAACGCCGTGTTCCTCACCGCGCTCTGCTTCACCATCATCCTGGAGGCCATCGAGCGTTTCACGGAGCCCCATGAGATCGAGAAGCCCGAGGTGGTGATTGGGGTGGGGGCCGCGGGGCTGCTGGTCAACCTGTTTGGGCTCTGTCTCTTTCATGGGCACGCCGGAGGCGGCGGACACGGCCACAGCCACGGGGGGCACAAAAAACACAAGAACGGGAAGGTGCGCCGGTGTGAGACGCTGGAGGATAGTCGGTCCACGGGCGAAGAGACCAATAATCTGGTCGGGAATCAGAACAACAGCCCTAATGGCGTTAATCCGGACAGGAGCAGAGCCGGTAAATCGGGTTTGTGTCATTAAAACTCATTCATATGGTCACTAGATAGATATTCTTAATTATACAAAACAAGCGGGATCGGGTATGTATTAGTCAGATTAAAGTAGGATGGTGTAACGGGAGAAACGTGTGCAAAACTTTCCTCTTTGGGCTTTTGTTTCTCGTTGGGCATTGGGTTTGTTAATATGCAACCACTGGCAACAAACTCATTAAGTTCGAGCGATTGTTCACCCCAAAATGAATTATGTCATCATTTATGCCACCCTCATGTCATTTCAAACCTGTATGACTTTGTTTTGTGGAACATAAAAGAAGATATTTTGAGAAATGTCTCCGTGGGGTTTTTGTCCATACAGTAGAAGTCAGTGGTAGCTAAACTATTTGGTTACCAGGAATCATCTTAAGTTTGTTTAAAAAGTGGTAACCAAAACTGTTTAGTGGTTTGGAATGACATTTAAGGTGTGCAAAGGATGACAGGATTGACATTTTTGGGTAAACTATGCCTGTAAGTAAATACCTTAATTATAATGCACAACTGTTTAAGTTGTGAAAAGTTGAGGGAAAAAAAGCTAAAACCAACCTATGCTGGTCAAGCTGATGTTCAGCTGGTTGGTCAGCTGGTCCCCCAGCCTGACCAGCTAAAGAAGTGGTCAAAACTCCTCTAAAACCAGCCTGAAGACCAGCAAAAACTAGTCAACCAGCTTAGGCTGGTTTTGGCTGTTTTTTAGCAGGGTTGACTTTACTAAATTAAACTATGGTTACATGGTTTTTGCTAACATATAGTTACTATATTATTACTACAGTCAAATTGTGGTGATTTTGTATTAGCTGTCACTGCTGTTGGACATGATCACTGATCATGCTAGTCGTAGCTCTGGTAACTGTTCTGGGCTTTGTTTGGGGACTGTCAAAATAGCCTTCAATCTAAGCCACGTAGGTGGTCAGCTAACAGTTCAGTTTCTTAACCCCTTAAGTGTCATCCCCATTTTTGAACATAAATGTGAAAGTGCACTATCCAAACTTAAATAGTTATAATTCATAAATACAGACTTATGGTTGGACTCTTTTTTTTAAGACAATCTGCAGATTATTGCAGAAGTGGAATCATTTCAAAATATTAAAGTATCAAAAAGTTATAATTAAGACCGTGTAGGAATTTGGGGTCACACTGCTGTTGGACATGATCACTGATCATGCTAGTCGTAGCTCTGGTAACTGTTCTGGGCTTTGTTTGGGGACTGTCAAAATAGCCTTCAATCTAAGCCACGTAGGTGGTCAGCTAACAGTTCAGTTTCTTAACCCCTTAAGTGTCATCCCCCATTTTTGAACATAAATGTGAAAGAGCACTATCCAAACTTAAATTGTTATAATTCATGAAAACAGACTTATGGTTGGACTCTTTTTTTAAGACAATCTGCAGATTATTGCAGAAGTGGAATCATTTCAAAATATTAAAGTATCAAAAAGTTATAGAAGTTTAAATTTACTGTAAAGAAAATGCACTGTACCATTTCTTTATTTTATATAAAATAAATATTTTCCAAAATATTTTTGAATCCAAAAAATTAAAGCCTTATGTCTAAATAAGATATGTTCCAAATTTGAAGTTGATATAAAAAGAATTGAGGTTCCTGTGAGATTTTCTTTTGGGTGTTATACCACAAACGGTTACCGGGTGCTATCCAAACTCCATAGGAATATTTTGATGCATTTTTCTGTCACAAATGTCTAACTTTCTCTGTCAGTATTACGTCTATCACAAAATATGGAATCTTGAGACTCGGACCTTTCAGACGATATGAATTTTGTCAAGATTATAAAAAGGTTTGATTCTAAAAGCCCCTAATACATTTTGCAATATGACACTTGACACCGCCCACTAAGGGGGAGGAGTCCACTAAAAGATTTTACAGTAACATTTCCATGGTAACGCAATGTCCGATTTCAAAATGGTTTTCACAGGATGAATTTTGAGGTTTTAAGCTTTCAAATTATTTATAATTTATGATGATTACTAAAACATGTGATAGAGAAAAAATGACAACGAATAAAAAGAGCGACAACCGGCCCGGCTGTGACACACCAAGCCAACATCAAAGAACTATTGGTGACGGTGTTGCCGTCCCGTCTGCATCTGGGCCAGTAAGTTGCATTTGAACACACTGCAGACGCTAACGCCTACACTAACAGCCAACTAGCGCATACCTTCTGTGCCTGCATTTTAGTAAATAGCTATCTGTACCAGCAGGTGGCAGTAGTCTGTATTCTTTATTCAAAAAGGGAAGCCAGAAGTAGAACTGCAGATATACAAACCGTAAACCATAAGCAGTGCTAACTACCATTTTCGTTATTTTCTCGCTTACTTCATATGAATTTGTTTTGTTATTAAAATATATCTAATAAGATGCAAATGGAACTGGCATTATCAGCCCTTGGTCTTGTTCTTGTAGAAGAAGAAAGGAAGAACAGGAGGTGTATAAATAAATAATAATGAGAAACGGTTGGCCACTTCTGTTTTCCTTGTTGTGCACTGGTTCGCTAAGCTAAACAGCCAATCAGAGTGATCTCTCTTACCAACGCCAGTTCAACATGCACCAAAAAGCCGCAGACGGCGTCTGACTAGTGCAAACAGTGAAGAACTTACCGCAAAAACTGCCGACAGATGCTCAACAAAGGCCCGTCATTGGACCGCACCAGCTGACCAATGACTTGGTGTGTCACTGGCCTTAGAGGTTTTCCTTCTGCTGCTTGCCTGTCCATTATCACACACTATTTATTTGATTAATCCATTTTTGTGATAGTTTGAGCAACAATCAACCTTGCGCTTTTGCATAATTAGGTTAAATGCATTTTGTTTCCATGGATTCACAACAATGGGATGGCATGGCAGCTCATTACCAGTGAAGATCATGTGCAAACACTTTCTTTCTGTGCTTTTATCTGTGTTTATCTGATAAGCAGAATTGTATAGATATGTTCTTTCAACAAAAGCAGTTTATTCCAAATACAAGCTGAAACAGTCACTCAGCTTATCTAGAGCAATTTCAACCAAGGCCTTGTCTGCTTGCATGTTTAAGACACCGCAGATGAAATCTGAACAGATGGGTCACATCACATGAGAGATGAACAGATGGGTTACATCACCCACAGCCGGCTTTTGGAAGAACTTTACATTGGTTGGCACACCAAGGTCGATCGAACTATAAAGTTTTAATAATTGTTCTAATTCTGAGAATAGGGAAGTCCACACTATAGCTATAATTATAATGACACAGAGCAATGATGATTGAGAGTCCAAAAGCATTCACTGTGTGATAAAGCCTATTAGAATACAGTTACAATGTCCCTATAATTCAAGTTATGGAAGCAAAAAATATCCCTGTATGGGTTGTTTTTTACATTTAGAAGATATGACATATTTAGCTAATATCACACAAGCGTGTTGTTTTCCTGAATATGGGAAGTGCAATCGCAAATGTTGTATTGATTTTATACAACAGTTCAACAAACAAGAAGTTAATATTGAGTGAGATGCATTTTTGACATAATATTGTCTTTTTTTTTTTTTTCTGTTTCGCCAACAAAAATAGTTCCCAACAAAGCCAGAACAGGACATTTGTGCATCTCAAAGCAGCACTGCAATGTTTCATTCCTGAATGAATCGGTTTTTGAACAAATCATTTGAGTCAATAATTCAATGATCCATTCATAAAGACAATCGCTTGCTTTGTTTCTAAACGAATCGTTTTAAAGAATGATTCAATGAGTCACTCAGGGACTTGTCATCGCCTATTGCCGTTATTAAATATAACAAAAATTGTTATATTTATATATACACATGACAGGCCTAAACCAGCCAAGGTACCAGCTCAAAAACACACTCAGCAAAATATTGTTTAATTATTGTTATCGGAATAAAATTTTTTGTTAATATTGCACACCTCTAGAATCCACTTTAAAACGACTTTAAAGAGCAGGAAATGACTGCAGCGTGTGCTTAAAATAAACAGAATGGGATTATGCGATGGTGTAGATGTTAATATAGTTATTGTTGCAGTTATTGTTATCATTCTTGGTGTGAACAAGCCTATACTTTCTGTTGTGGAATACTGTTTTTGCCTATGTAATGAAAGTCAGCCGGGTCTAATGTTGTTTTTGGGCTCCATCAGCATTAATTATATAGGTAAAAACATTCTTCTAAATTAGGGCTGCACGATTAATCGAAATTAAATCGCGATTAGGCAGAAGCTGCGATTGTCATGCATATCTTTCAGTGAAGCACGGTTCTGTGATCAGTAGTAAATCTCCATCCGAAGGCCAGAGGGCGCTCTTGCGCTGAAACTCTAAATGCGCCTCGCAGAAGAAACCCAGGAAATGCCTATCACTGCAGCTGAATAAACAGAAGATTCAACTGTTTTCATGAATTCAACGTGACTTAAACACACGACTACAACAATATATGGTTTATCTGAGTTTGTCTTATAATAATTTTTATTATAATGAAGTATATCTATAATGCAATGCTAATCGACATAGCCTTTATCACTGCTTAGAATACTATGAAATATGTTGCGTGCCTTATTCTGTGTAAGAAGCCACGTCATCTCAGAGAAGGATTTATTTCAAACACTCGACTGACGTTATGAAGTGAGTTTGGAGTAAAAACATGTTATTAAATGTGGTATTTTCATGTGCTTTCAGATGGAGCAGCATTTACTACACAGCGCCGTAGTTCACTGACAAGCTACGCAAATAGCTTTCATAATCGCTGAACGATTTCTTCGATTTCATAATCGTGCATTTAAATCGTCTGCGATTATGAACGCAATTTTGCATAGCTTGTCAGTGAACTACGGCTCTGTGTAGTAAATGCTGCTCCATCTGAAAGCACGTTCTGGAGATTTACTACTAATCACAGAACCGGCTTCACTAACAAAATGCGCATGACTATCGCATTCGATTAATCGTGCAGCCCTATTCTAAATCTCTTCCTTTGTGTTCCACAGAATAGGTTGTACAGATTTGAAACGACATTGAGTATTTTGGGGTGAACTATCACAAGCAATATCACATTTTACTAAATATCAGCACATATTTAAAAGCTGGTCTGGAACAGAGTATGTGAGTGGAGCAACAATAGTTTCCCCTCCCCTCTCAAAGTGTTCTGTAATCCAATACAATTTTCTGTTCTCCACTTGGTCCCTGCTAGTTGGCATGAGACACACTTTGAGCCAGAGAAACAATAATAATTGTTTAAATAAATAATAAAAAAATTATTCCTTCTCACTCCAGTAAAAAAATAATGTAACTCCACACCACATTCCACTTGACACTGCTCCCATACTTTTGTCTGGAATGCTGTGAATACAAACAAGTTGTACAAATAGTGAAACATTCCAGTGCTTTTATACACCCACATTTCCTCAAATTTGTTAAAAAGTTCCTCAGAAGTTGAAAAGTTTGCCTTTCCAAGGTAAATGGAGCAAAGTATTACTGCTGATTAATTTCAATTAAAATATACAAACTGCTGTTTTGTGCAGATTTTCTTGGAATTTTCATACTTGCTTACTTTCTCCTCCGTAGAGATGTGTCACAGTGACAGCCTGGATTTGCAGATTAACGGCAGCGCTCCGTACGAAGAGCTTGAGAATGGACACGACTCGGCATCCCAGCTCAACATGCGGGGTGTTTTCCTGCACGTGCTGGGCGACGCTCTCGGCTCGGTTATCGTGGTAATCAACGCCATCATCTTCATATTGGTATGGAATCCATGCAAGCCGGGTGAAATCTGTGAGAACCCTTGTGTGGGCCAACATTGCGCAGACCATTCACTCAATATCAGCAGTGCAGTAACTAACGGCACCAAAATAGCAGGACCCTGTTGGGTGCTTTATCTTGACCCCACACTCTGCATCATTATGGTCTGTATCCTCCTCTACACCACATACCCATTGTTGAAGGAGTCTGCACTTATCCTGCTACAGACCGTGCCCAAGCAAATCGACATGCATCAGCTCAACGCTCGCCTGCGGGAACTGGAGGGCGTGTTGGCGGTGCACGAGCTGCACATCTGGCAGCTGGCGGGCAGTCGCATAATCGCCACCGCGCACATCAAATGCCACGACCCCACGTCCTACATGGACGTAGCCAAGCGTATCAAGGACTTTTTCCATGATGAGGGCATCCACGCTACAACCATTCAACCGGAATTCGTAACGGTGAACTCTGAGTCTCGCACTTCACTCTGCGAGCTCTCCTGTAGAACGCAGTGTGCACCAAAGCTCTGTTGTGGCGCCGTTGATTCCGCAAAGCCTCCTGATGGAGCTGTAGATGCGAAGAAATCGTGTGAAGCCAAAACCCCAACTGTAACCAGTACTTCTGCTACATCTCTGGAGATCATCAGCGAGTCTGTGGAGGAAACGAGCAGGCCAGAATCCATTGTGATCATGACTAGGGAGGTGGAATCGTCATTGTGAGCGAGAAGCAGGATAGACACAGAACATTCTGTTCTGTTAAGGGTACCGATGTGTATTGGATCAGCTGACAGATTTCTGCCATGCTGTGAGAAGAACTGAGCCCAAACACACTCATGATAACACACACACACCACACAGCCCTATATCTCAGATACCACACCAACATACAGACAATATAAATAGGCTGGAGAGCAAGGCTGGCCTCCTCTGCATGTGTGTTTACCGCATCGTCTGATTGGTGTGTCCGTGCCAAAGCTTCTCTTCATACAGGACATCAGACATTTGTGTCCTTCCTGTGGATGTAATGCAACGACAAGCAATTTTAACGTTCAGCTGCTGGACCAAGTAGAAAGGTCTGGACCAGTTTTTTCTACCCATATGTGTTTTCTGTTTTATTCTTCACACTTTGTTTTCTTAGTCATATTCAAACTTTCAATTTTGTGAGAGATGTAATAATTTATGTATTTAAGTTATTGGTAATTCAGTATTTTTTTCAAAGAGCTTTTTGTAAGATTAGGTGATATGATATTAGAGGTTTAAAAAATATATATTTCACTTTCACAACAAATGATCTATGCTTTAACCGAGAGTATTTTTAGATGATGTTTTCAAAGATTGCTGTTCAATCTTTCACTTTTTTTTTTTTTAGATGATCTCTTTTATTAGACATCAGAAGATGTGTCGACAGTACTTCACCATGCCTATAATTCAATCTGCTGTGTTATAGCACTGAATCTAGTCAGTGTAGGAACTAGACAAACATTCTCTTATTGGTTTTTATAAAAGCTGATGCCTTGTTTGTTCTGTTGTTGTTAATCAAAAAAGGAGGTGAAAATGCTGTAAAAAGAATATATATATATATATATATATATGCTGGAAGGTGACATGTTTTGTCCATGCTGTCATAAAAGTGAAGGGACCTCCTCAGATTAGTGGAAAACATTAATTTGTGCATGACCAAATATACTTGTGGTTATATGGAAAGCTTTTAGAAACCAAGCAAAATTTGTAAACCAAAAGACAAGGGAGTTGCTTTCTGAAATACACAGAAGTAGGTTTGGGTTGAACACATCATTTGGGGTGTCGCACAATCTACTCAGTGGCCTTCATTGGGGAAAAACATATGATATATGAACTCTTCACGACACTATTTATTTATATCTGCAAACTTTAGCATTTGGTGAAAATATGCAATTTATGAAAAACAGAAATACTACTAGTCTTTATTATTAGTCGTTTAGTGAATTTCTTAGAAATCTGTAGAGTAAAGATGAGCTTACAGTATAAATGTGCTGACGGAGTGTTTGTATCACTGAGGATTTTAAAAGTACCATGCCAGCGGAAATGTTTTTTGATATATTACTGTCAGATATGTCATTGTGAATTAAACATGCTTGTTTGGTACTGTTCAATTAATGTCTGTTTTGTCACTTTTTTTTTAGAGAAGTTGATTCAGTCAAGGTTTTTGATTTGACCAAGTAATGAATAGAATAGGATACCTGAACGCCGTACAATGAATAGAAAAGCTCTATGAAAATTATAAATCAGGCCAAGTCAACTTTAAAAGCTGGCCAGGATGAAACGTGTAAATGCTAAAGAGCAGCGGGCTCAGTATTTATCCCTGGGGGACATCAGTCTTCATTTCAGTTTCAGCCTTAACTCCACCAAGAGATGCAAAGTGAAAACAATTAGACATAAAACTATTTTAGAACAAAGACATTCTAATGCTGATCACATTTAGTAAACAGAAATTATCAGCTTAGAAGTCAATGCAATATGTAACCAAGAGATATTTTGTTTGCTTCCCAGACAAAGAGCAAATGAATCCAGAAGTAGATTATACCAATATGGTCTAATGTGAATTTATAGAAGTTATGGTATGTAACAGGGAATGCACCAGTTATTGTTTGATTTAACAAAAAAAGAAATAAAATGTGTTTAAATTACAGTGTTAATTTTACCTTTCACAATTAATTATTTTGACCCTTTCACATTTAGTATATAAAGTAAACTTAAATTTAAAGTAAAAATAAATTTAATAACAAATAAATTGTATTACATTATAGTGTAACAACATTCAGCAATGCAGAATGACTTGCTTATTCTGGAGTTCTAACATCATTCCCTTGACAATTCAACTCAATTGCTGTCAGATGCACTGTGACTCATTTACTCTCCAGTTGGTAAATGTATAGCAATATTAAAGGGATAGTTCTCCCAAAAATGAAAATTTGATGTTTATCTGCTTACCCCCAGGGCATCCAAGATGTAGGTGACTTTGTTTCTTCAGTAGAACACAAACGAAGATTTTTAACTCAAACCGTTGCAGTCTGTCAGTCTTATAATGGAAGTGAATGGGAATCACGGCTTTGAGAGTCAAAAAAACATACCCAAACAAAACCAAATTAATCCCTGCAGCTCGTGACGATACATTGATGTGTAAAGACACAAAACGATCGGTCTGTGCAAGAAACTGAACAGTATTTATATCATTTTTTACCTCTGATTCACCGCAATGTCTGAACTGTCAATGGTCCATTTGAGAGATAGGTGGCGGTAATGCACTTATAAGTCTGTGATCTGCCGTAAAGCAAGAAGAAGAAGACGCATCACGCACCGGCTGAATAAGAAGACGAGAACGCGCTCAGGACAGTTCGGACATTGTGGTGAATCAGAGGTAAAAAACGATATAAACACTGTTCAGTTTCTTGCACAGACCGATCGTTTCGTGTCTTTGCAGATCAATGTATCGTCACGAGCCGCATGGTTTAATTTGGTTTTGTTTGTGTATGTTTTTTTGACTCTCAAAGCCGTGATTCCCATTCACTTCCATTATATGACTGACAGACTGCAACGGTTTGAGTTAAAAATCTTCATTTGTGTTCTACTGAAGAAACAAAGTCACCTACATCTTGGATGCCCTGGGGGTAAGCAGATAAACATCACATTTTCATTTTTGGGTGAACTATCCCTTTAACATTTCAAACTTCGAAAGACTTCAGTCTGGCTTGATTCTGTCATTGTTTGCTATAACTGCTGACAACCCTACCTCTGCTACAAAAACCTTGCCATCTGCAAACAATGGACAGTTGGATGGTGGAAGATGTTTGGCTAAGCACTCTAGTTTTTAGGCATAGTGACCATTCAACTAAAAAGAACTTATATTGCAAAAACGGTTTCTATGAAGAAGTCTGTGGTAACATTTTGTCTCAGTGCTGTATATCTATCTTGACATTACATTCCAGCTTCACAAAAAAAAAAAAAGGTTTCGTTTTTACAATGGCGTTTCAGTGGGCCACAAACAGTCATTGTATTTTGAACATAATATCCTTGAAAATCTTGTGAAATGGAAAGATAAATAGCATTGCCTAATTTTAAAGACAAATACTAGATAACATCTAAGGTGTGTGGTTGATGAGACTTTCAGCACAACTCTAGTTTAAGGAAATGTGACTGAAAGGTAAAAGACAGAGACTCCATTCAGCCAGTTATTGCAGAACCTTTAGTCATGATGGAAACTAGCTATGGCTCAATTAAAAGAAAAAAGGAGAGAGAAAGGTATTTCCATTGCATGAAAGCCACATGCAGCCTGTTAATTAATCCCACACAGCAGCACCCTGGCTAATCAAAGCCGTCACATGACTCTGCAGTCTAACCGAGAGGTTCAGCAAAAGCCTGCTTTCATAATGACCCAGCACCTGTTTCCCTGCCGAAAGATTCACATTAACCCCATAAAGCAATCTCCTTCAATGTGAAGAATAGTCAAAATCTTCCTAAATATTATACAAGAAGCTAAATATCCATTTAAAGACTATTCAGATTATGCAGTCATATTCCAATATACTCCAATAATGGAGTATGTATCTTTATCTTAGGGTAATCATTCAGAATAAAGACCTTTTATAAGAAATATATGTGCATGTCACATGAATCAGTATCTTAACAAAACTTCAGGCAGTTTTTCAAGCTGTAGATTTGAGAGTGGCCTTAGTACAGTAGAAGGTGGCAAGAGATTACGCTTCACTGCCTGCGGCAAACCACAGTCATATGCAGACTTTGATCTCACTGAGGTCAAGAAGTACAATGTCATGTACTTCAGGTGATGCAACAAGCAATATCACCAGATTTCAGATGTGTCAAAGATGAATTCCAGCAATTTCATTCCCCCAAGCCGCACTAACTGTGTTTATTCCATATTTTTAATTTTTAACATCTTAATGCATGTTACCGGTAAAGAATTAATGTATGCATATATATTTTTCTGTACTTGTTTTTTTTTTTTTTTTTGGCCACTTTGTTTTAAGGTCTAATTCTCCCTATTAACAAGCCATTAACTACAACTTTTTGCTACTACAACTTCACTAAATTCCTAATTTGCTGCTTAATAATAGTAAGGTAGTTGTTAAATTTAGGTATTGGGCAGGTTTAGGAATGTAGAATATGGTCATGCAGAATATGTCCTTTATACGAACTAATAAACAGCCAATATGTTAACAATATGCATGCGAATAAGCAACTATAGTGAGAACTGGTCCTTATACTAAAATGTTACCCTTTTTTAACCTCATAATCTTTCATCAAAATATCATAACTTGAGTGATATGACTCACTTTTTTCTGGCTGCACTGCACTTAAGACAACCGCATTTAATTCTCTATTTCAGTATGCAACTCACACTTATCTTGATTAAGTCAACAACCGTTGGATGAAATTCAAAAAAGTCTTGCCCAATATCTTTGTTTGATTGCAACATGTTTCATGCTGACATGACTGACATTGGCATCTTTAAATTTGTGATTTCTCAGTTTTAGTTGATGTTTTTCACATACTTATTGGCACTTACTTATTGTTCATTCAAACACTTTATGTACTGAGTATGCACATATCTTAGTGAGCTATAGAACCTCACCCAAAACACACACATTCCTCTCACAGCTGTTACAAGAAACAGAGATTAAAGCAACAGCCCAATATCACAGCAGGACTATAAAGTTCATGGTGATCAGATCACATACAGAAACAACATAAACACGGGTGTGAACCTGGAGAGACAAGTGCTTGAGAAGAAGTTTCTGGGTGGAATGCTGCCTTCACGGTGCTATTCTTGGAAATGTCCAGATTTCCATTTCTGAAGTCATAATTACAAGTTTGTCATGTTCAAGTGCTTTGTTGTCAGAAAGAATAGAAATCATGAAGGGCACCAGGTCCATTCTTACCTATTTCATGGGGAAATCTTATTAAAGCCAAAACGTATTGAAGATATTTAATCAATCTCGCACAAATCTAAAAAAAAAATGTAGTGTCCCATTTGTTGACAACCATATAAACCAGGAGTTCTCAACTCTGGTCCACTTTCCTGCAGATTTTAGTTCCAACATTGATCACACTCACCTGCCTGTAACTTTCTAGTGATCCTAAAGATTTAATTACCTTGTTCAGGTGTGTTTGATTTGGGTTGGAGTGAAACGCTGCAGGAAAGTGGACCTCAAGGGCCAGAGCTGTGAACCCCAACTATAAACATTACATGGGCTATTATATACATTCAATGCAGTATCTAGATATGCAGCTTGCTGACGATTCTTGCTGACATACTTGAGAATTTCAAGTATGCAAATGTAAAATGCATACAATATGCATCAAATATTTGATGAAAGCAATAGATGTTGTGGGAAAACAAATTCAAATTAACAGTCATTCCTTATTGTTCTACTGTGATATTGGCTTGCCCAACTTTGAAAGTCAGGTATCTGATGGTGCGTTCAAGTCATGTCGGATAGATCGTATTTACGAGTTGAACGCACATGAACGCCACCACAAAGTCGTTATTACGAGTGGGAAACTCGAAATTTTCTTTAAGCCCCGAGTTTCCGAGTTGGGGGCGTGTCAATGAGAAAAATGGCGGAATCGATGGATGCAATGTCTGTAGTTGACGGTAAATTTTTGTTTAAATTGATAGTTTAGTTGTCCTATAAACTTAAATTGGTCATGTTCTTGTTACGCAGCTAGTTAAAGAAATCCAAGTAAAAAAATGCTATAATTTATGCACCTATAGGTGAAAAATATTTTGATTTGCCATGTTGCATTTAGCTAACAGCTTTTTTTAATCTCTGTATTTTAGCATTTGTTGAAGCTGAAAATCAGTTATACTGAGATCCTGATCTAAAAAAAATATTAAAAACGCAAAACACACCTGATGCGAATTCTTTGCTCTTCATTTTCTATAAGCAGAGTTAACAGACCGTTGTATTTTCTTGTAATTTAATAAAGAATGTACACCGCCATCTTGTGCCGACTAAACTGACTTGAACGCACCTGATGTCGTAATTACGACTTGTCAACTCGTAAGTATGAACGTCCCAGGAGGACTTGAACGCAGCATGAGTTTCCCAGCCTTAAATATGACACCCAAAAAAGAAAGTTCTGTCATTAATTACTCACCCTCATGTCGTTCTAAACCCGTAAGACCTCCGTTCATCTTCGGAACACAAATTAAGATATTTTTGATGAATTCTGAGAACTCTCTGACCCTCCCATAGACAGCAATGTAATTACCACGATCAAGGTCCAGAAACATAGCAAGGAGATCGGTAAAATAAGCTACGAGAATTGTACGCAAAGAAAACAAAAATCCACTGAACGTAAACAGCGTATGCTGTTCTGAGTCAGCTGTGTCACGCGGATACGCTGTTTTTGCTTTGATTTGAACAAAAACAACATATCCGCGTGACGCAGCTGACACAGAAAAGCATACGCTGTTTACGTTTAGTGGATACTCTCCAAAACGGCGCTATAGGGTGACGTGGAGGAGACGAATTGTTGAATAAAGTCGTTATTTTTCTTTTCTTTGCATACAAAAAGTATTCTCGTAGCTTCGTAAAATACCAAACAGTCAAAAAAGAACTCCCTTGCCATTGGTCAGTTTTTCGCGGGCAAGTTCACTACTGTAAATTGATTTACAGTAGTGAGGAAATACAGTAGTGACCGTATATTTTCCCATAATCCTTTGCGGTTTACAGTAAAATACTGTATACACATTTTACAGTATCTTGCTGTACATATTAGCCTACAGTATAATTACTGTTCAAATTACAAAAATCTGTTACAGTGTGGTATTTTAATGATTTTGTTTGGTGTGACAAAATCCCTTTTTAGTCCATTAGCTGTGTTCAGTTCCTCCTAATTGTTTTCTTTCTTTCTTGTATTTCCCTGTATCTGTTAATTAATTGTAGTCTGCTCTCCTGCAGTGTTGGGGGTAACGCGTTACAAGTAACGTGCGTTACGTAATAATATTTTCTGAAGTAACTAGTAAAGTAACGCATTACTTTATAAATTTACACATGAATATTCGAGTTACTTTTAAAAAAAAGTAACGCGAGTTACTTTTTTCAGTTTAATTCTGTTTATAAAATACATTTCCTTCCTGATTATTTTAATACGTAATTGTCGTAAAAGTTTTATTTATAAAGTGCAGGTTGCTGTACAAGAAGAAAATACATAAAGCTTCAATCATAAATACATGCGATAGTATACAGTCCATACATACATATACACATGCATACATATAAATACACAGAGACGTAACAGTAAAACCAGAAAGCACAACACAACACACCCCAGTAATTTCACAGCAAAACATTAATCAGAAGAAGGCTGGAAATACTGTAAGAAAAGATAGGTTTTTAGTTGAGGTTTGAATGATGAGATAGTGAGGGTGTCGCGAAGAATTGGTGGAAGAGAGTTCCAGAGTTTCAGAGCTACAGCACTGAAAGATCTACCACCCGATATGAGATGAAAACAAGGTACAGTAAGCAGGTTTAAATCAGATGGCCGAAGAGAGCGAGAATAGTGCAGCAGTTCGGATAGATAATGGGGAGCAAGTCCATGAGGACATTTAAAATTTACCAAAAGAATTTTATACTGAATGCGAACAGAAACAGGCAACCAATGTAGATTATAAAGTAAAGGGGTCGTGTGTTTAACACATCCATAATGTTGTTGCTGAAAGAGCTTCTGGGATTATTCTGATAGTAATTTGTTAAAACTTTTACACTCCTAAGTTTGCTTTTGATGTCCAATGGTTGAGGAGTAAGGAGAATAATGTCACCTTATTGTACCCAGTTACTCCCATAATTCAAGAAAAGGACCATGGGGCATTGGAAAAAAGTGGATTGAAGTGTTTCCCAAACCAGTGTCTGAGTTTGCTCACTCACTTATTCAGTGGACTATATTAGTGCAGTAATGTAAGGAATAGTGAATGAATGTATAAAGAAGTACATAGAGCCCAAGACACATGATTTTTTTCCTCAAACCAGTTATCCCATCCCAAAGTCATCAGTCAACACGCAGTTACCCACCCATCAAGAAAAGTTCAAACTTCCTGGATTCAGTTCAGAAAAACATATGGATGGAAATAATCCAAATGTATTACTATGGTGTAAGGTTAAAGTTTAGGGTGTAGGTTGGAGTTTGGGGTTAATATATGTTTCAGCACTGTGTAAACAATGTCATCTTTTGAATCGGCTGTGGGGCGGGGTTTGTGTTTAACTGGTTTTAGGGGGAAAAAATCACACTTCCACAACCTAAAATGAAAGGGTCAAATAAGGGAGACATCCAAAATGTGAACTGCTGGTGTGCTTGCAGGAACAGGGTTGGGAAACACTAGTTCACTGCCACACACGTGCTAAGATAAGACATTGCACATCAGTACTTCTACATGTGACCAAAACAAGGAAATAAAAACAATCACCTCTGAACTTGCTGACTTGAAACATTAGAACCCTGGAATAAGGCCAAAACAGCTCTGAGAGTGCCAGCATCAGCATGCTGTTGCAGTGGCCATAAAAACAGCCATTAACCCACTTTCACTGATAAACTTTTGGGCATAAACTGAAAAGATTTTCTTCTTCTTCTGAGAATCACGCTTCTGGGATTATGCAACAAAAAGAAACACTGAAGAGAAGCGTGTTCTTTCTTCTACATGAGTCAGACTTAGTGAGTCAGAAAGAATTGTGAAATCCTGAAGAAAAGGAAGGGTGGAATCTAATGGATTCATTTTCACTTCATCAGATGATGTAAAACTCCAACTCTCTCAAAAATCAAAATTCTGTCATTTAGTTTATAGAAACATGGGGCTGTCAAATATTTAAAAAATGGCAAAGAAGTGCCATCAAAGTATCATACAAGTACTCAATTTGAACATTATGCTGGCTAAAGAACAGACTAAGTTGTTACATCATTGACTATTACAAAATCAATGGCAAAATGACAAAAAATTTGAATCTGAAGATGAATCTGAACACAGGCTAAAAGTGAGCTTCTGTGGGAAAATGATATAGCCTACATTTTGATATGTTCTTCACACAAACAAATTCTATGTTTTCAGAAGACCTGAAATGTAGTGCACGAATCACATGAACTACTTGGTGTCTTCATGGCCTTCTTAGAGCTTGTGAGCCCCTTGTTGTAGTATAGTTAGGACTTTGTAAAGATTTCTGCCTTTATGTTCCACGAAAAAGATAATGGCATACAAGTCTGGACATGTAGCTGATTAAATAAGTGTGATTTTCACTTTTGGGAAAAATATTCCTTGAAAACCCAAAAGCAGAAAAAAATAAGCTAGCAATGAGGCCTATTATTTATAGCTTTATCAAACATTATCAATTACATATATATTTTATCAATGTGTGGGTTCCTAATCATTCCCCATTATCGATAAGCAGTACGGTAAAGCTCAAATATGCAGTCCAGGGTCATAGATAGTTTAGTTGGTAGATGAAATCGGTCCTTGAGCAAAGGCCATTAAAAAAGCCCATGTAAGCAAATGCTGGAAACCCCCATCACTGGTACAAACCGCTCACATGATCTGTACTGGCACTTCCTTTTTTTTCATTATTATTTAATTTCATTAATATATATATATATATATATATATCATATTTTTATTTACATTTAATAAACACATAATTTTAAAAAAATGCTGTAAATGTGAATCATTATGATTTGCATATTGCTTGTTTACAAGAATAAATACGCTATTTTAGTGTGGTGATGAAACGTGTTTTCTCGAAAATTTTCAAGTGTACAAAAGAAAAGCTCCATTTTACTTGCGTGCTCTAATTATTTCTTCTAACCTCAGTAGAAATGGCAGGAATGGGGGCTCATTATAACTTGTATACGTCAGAACTGATTAACAAGAGGACATTGGGTGACTAGGTAATTTTCTTTAATGCCTTTCAGATCTTGACATTAGAGTAAAGCAATGCAGCACAATATACGGTGGGCGAGAAGTGCAAAACAAATCACAATTCTGAAAACAAAATAACAAATTACAAACGCAAATGCAAGTCTAAAAAACTAAATAACAATTCAGAAAACACAACAACAATTCAGAAAACATTATAACAAGTCAGAAAACACAATGACAAATTCGAAAACAAAATAACAAGTCAGAAAACACAACGACAAACCAGACAAACCGGAAGAGGTAGGTATAGTTTGAGACAGCGCCATTGGTTTGGGATTACTCACCGCTGACTGGACGAGACATCTGTCAATCAACGTATACAGGGAAGAACCAGCCGAAGAACAGCATAGTCGTGGTAGAAAGTTCGGAGATGGTATTAAAGTAGCTCAGTTTAAATGTATTGTATGAATTGCCCTTACTCTGGAATAAAAAATACGGGGTGTCTATTTACATTTAGTTAAAAGTGGCTGTAAGTCATCAGCTCCAGTGGTGCAGATGGATAAGTGTGTGTTATTGGCTTTTTGACGCGATCGACCCGGGTTCGATCCCGTCTTTTGCCTAACTTTTTTTTCCTCCCTTTTCAAATCTCGTATTAGCAATGGATTCTATTTACACTAAGTGAAAATAGCAGTATTTTTAGCAATATGCTATTTACACTAAGTGCAAATACCTATTTACACTATGTTAAAATAGCAGGATTTCTATGTATACTACTTGTTGCAAATAGTGGCAATTATCTGCACCTCAGTATTATAGTACTGTACATTATAAAACAGTATGCAGTAATAACGTATTGAGTGTAAATTATCATTTTAATTTTAATTATTAAATGGATGCCACCTTATTGGTACAATAAAGCCCTCCCTACACCTACCCTAACCCTACCCGATACTTTATTTTCAACTTTTTTATTATTTCCTTAATTTTTATTGAAAATAAATGCCTTTACGATGTGATACGAGATTTGAAAAGGGAGGAAAAAACAGTTCGGCAAAAGGCGGGATCGAACCCGGGTCGACTGCGTCAAAAAGCCAACAACACACGCTTATCCATCTGCACCACTTGAGCTGATGTTTTACAGCCACTTTTAACTAAATGTAAATATACACCATGTCCACCGTAACAATACCTTTGTGTTACAGTCTTTGTTGCTATTTGATACAGGCGCCTCACAAGCCTGAATCACAGTCACACCAAACATGTGACTAGACTCTTCCTGTCTGTGTTCTGCGTCTCATGTTCCATGTCATTCTTTTAATGAAATTCCCCTGATGCACTCATCCTTAGTGAGATTTGTCGAGGCATTTGTCATAAAAATTTTAACCGCTGACACGTGGTTCGGTTTTACAGGCAGTTTGCAGTGAGAGAGTCTTTAAAGATATCAAATAATGAAACAATGAATCAGTGTTTTGGTACGGTGAATTCGTTCTTTCAAGTAACCGGAGTAAAAGGTCAACTGAGGTTTACTGTAGTTTTAGAGAATTATTAGTGGGCTATCATTATTATACTCCTGTAAGAAAAATACATATAATCATACTATTAAATATTTATCTGTAGCACTTTAGATTAGGTACAAGTTCTCACTATTAACTAGCTGCTTATTAGCATGCTTATATTGACTGTTTATTAGTACTTAAAGATGTCTTATTCTGCATGACCATATTTTAGATCCTGTACCCCATACCTAAACGTAACAACTACCTTACTAATTATTAATAATCAGCAAATTAGGAGTTTATTGAGGCAAAAGTCGTAGTTAATAGTTAATAGTGAGAACTGGTCCCCAAACTAAAGTGTGTTTTTCTATTTTTCTAAGCAAAAACATCGTTTCCATTCAAACCTTTTAACATTTTACATTTGCAGTAAAATATTTTATAAAAGTATAGTAAGTAAAATATATAAGGCACCAAATGATTTACAGTGAAAACTGCAAAGGTTTGTTCCTATAAGTCGCTATGACAACATGTAGGCGATCACTCCACAACATAGGCTTATTGATTTACTTTATCACTTTTAACTTAAAACATCTAATGTAGACTATGCAGGTCTGGAAGCACCGGCAGTAACTGCTGTGTAAGTAACAGTGGTCAAAGTCTCCCTCTAGTGGTTAAAAGGTAAAAAAAAGCACGTTTCTTAGGTTGTGGATCGGTGAGGCTTTGCTGTAATGGCAGGTAATCCTACAGTTAGACGTTCAAACCTTGATCCAATCGATAAGCCACATCATATATAAGGACTTTAAGAGTTAGTAAATTGAGATGGGAAGACAGGGAAGCTTTTTTTGTTGTTGTTTTTTGAATGTACACCTATAAATGCATGATTAAAGCTAATCACTGCAAAGAGGGATAAACTGTCAGTCTCTCAAAAGGGAGGAGTGATTAGAAGTCGAACAGATCTGTGAAAATAAAGTCTTTAGTGGATTTATATCTGAAGAGTGCGGAACGTGAGGAAGGGAACGGGACATTTTCAGCGCTTCTGAAATGAATCAAATAACAACACTCTGACTGGAGTTCATCTTTGCCTTATTCGAGGACTATGAGCAATATCACACGAGTAATAGCACCTTTGTTCCTGATTGTAATTCGGCACTCTCACGAGCTGAAATCAGAAACAAAAGTTCATATTGAGAAACTTACACACTTCTGTCTTTTTTGCTTATTATTTATAATATATTTATATCTCTATATTTATAGTACAATATCATTTATATAATTTCTTTTCTGAATTAAGTTTTTGGAACGAATCGTTTGAGTGAATTATTCAATGACTTATAAAGTCACTTGTCGCCACCTACTGGAGTAATGATATAACCTGCAAAAAAGGTAATCGGAAATCCCTAGAAAAGTCAGTCTGGAAACAATGACAAACTGAGTATGCTAATCAACTTCGAGGACCAGTGTTATAACTTTAGCTATTTACAGCTGTAATAGACCATCGGCATGCTATGTGAGTGTATCTGACTCATTAAGGGACCAAACTGAGGGACTGGCCTCATGCATGGTTTTACGGCTAAGCTGAGACATCTGCTTGGATTAAACCTTTTCCATCTGCTGTCCTCCAGTCCACTGCCGAGCTGCTAGGTTACTAAAACACATCTGTGCCAATCTGGTGGAGGAAACATGTCAACTTATATGAATAAATTTTCAAAAAATATATAGCCCCACACATTTGGAATTTTCATTTACTTCGTTTAAACCCGTAAACATGGAAATTTAACATTATTTCTAGGCCACTAATCAAATAAGCAAATTTGTGGCAATCAGCATGTGAGCTCTTTGAACAAAAGGTCAGATTTCCTCGCTTGCACTGAAGCTTATGACTTCTGAAAGATCCTCAAATCATGCTGGAAAATATGATCATGAGGTTTTTAAAGGGGTCATATGATGTTACTAAAAAGAAAGTGAAAGTGAAAGTGAAGTGACATGTGGCCAAGTATGGTGACCCATACTTGGAATTAGTGCTTTGAATTTATCCCATCCAAAGTGCACACACACAGCAGTGAACACACACACACACCGTGAACACACACACGGAGC
>NW_015639512.1:59333-62264 GCF_001515625.1 Sinocyclocheilus rhinocerous
GCTTTCACAACGAAACACACGGCAACAACAATACTACAGCGAGAATCAAAGTTACGCCTTCTTTCTTTGCGTTAACATTTGGGCGGCGTTATGCAAATTTTCCCAGATCGTGACGTAGGTATGTGGGGGTGTGTTAGAACGAGCCGTTTTAGGTAGGCGTGGTTGACTCTTAACTTTTATAAAGAATATCTCTTTCTTTAGTCTTTGCAACTTTACAGATCTTCTTTATGCACCAAGAGCTTGTAACACTCCAAAGAGAAAGGAAAAATTGAAATCGCATCATATGACCCCTTAAGCTTTAATTGGGGGAAACGAAAATAAAGCCTCGACGTTAGCCTTGTACCAGATAACTCGTCTTAGTCACATGACCTCATAGCCCACACATGCTCGTAATCTGTTTATGCAGCGCATGACCCGTCCGCCCCCTCTCTTCTGCCCTCCCATCCCGTCTGCCTTTCAGCTGATGATACATGTGGCAGAATAGGCTTGGGGAGCATTGCTATAGCAACCGCAAACAGAAAGGCACTTCAGAGCAATCTCAAAGAGGAAATGTGACCTGGGCCATTACACATCTACAAGCCCTACAAGACAACCGGATCACTTCTAAAGGTAAGGAGATCGAGCAAATGAGGAATGAATAAAGAGGAGATAGCAAAAGAGAATGGGGGAGGAGTGGGTGGATGGACAACAATATTGAGAAAAACACAAGACTAACAAATTCAGCACGTTTTGAGAAGTCAAACTTTGTATTTTGAGAATCACCGGCAGTGATTTAAACAGGTGGACATTGAGCATATTACTTTTAGTAATGTTTGTCAGTACAGTGTTCAAGGCAAAATAGTCTCTTCTTGATGGATCAAATCATACATTTGCTTAATAACATTACTGCTTTGGTCAAATTTTAAGTAGTGAAATGGCTATTGTTTCTAAATGAATGTACCTAAAATATTGGACATATTCTGAAATTATAAGTGTTGCACTTTAATTCTGATCTGGTCTTCCATTTGAGGCAGGTTTATGACTGGCATGTGTTTTAGTACAGAAAAAGCTTGACTTTCTTTGAATGGACAAACAATGAGACATTTCTCAAAATATCTTTTTTTGTGTTCAAAAGAAAGTCAGTAATACAGTTTTTGAAAAAACATTTCATTCAACTATCTATTTTAACTGCTCTTTATTCTGTATACTCATTATCACAGGACAGTGAACCCAAATGTGACATTCAAATGAGTAATTTAAGAAATTATGCTCTTTTTTTTTAGCAAAGTGGTTCTGGACTGGTGGACCATGACCCAAAAATGGTCTGATACAAAAAATAAAATAAAATAAAGTTAGTAAATAAATAAATCTAATTTGTTAGTAAAACAATGGTTATTAAAGTACATTTTATAAGAAAATACATGTAAAGTCGTTCCACTTCAAAATTTCATGTTTAGTTCAGTATGTTACTGTCTGTTTCTTTGGAATCATTTGTGAAATTTACTAGAGACTGGTTTAGAGTAAAAATCATTGCAAAGAAAACCAAAACCTGTGTGTGTGTGTGTGTGTGTAGTGGCATGGTTAAATGCAACTAATAAAATGCAACTAACTTGTTTGCAGGCAGAACAGAAACTAAATAGGCTTTTCAACTTTTAAAAGTGAGGAACTCTTTTATGTTGTCCGTCAGTATTTTGGCATAAAATCACTTTGTGGAATCTAGCCAAATAGATACCTACCAACATGGACAGGTTGTGTGACATGCCCTCATCCTTGAAAACCATAAACAAAATATGCAAAGTGAAAAAAATGACTCAGGCTATCTATATTATATTATATTATATTATATTATATTATATTATATTATATATATTTATATTATATTATATTATATTATATTATATTATATTATATTATATTATATTATATTATATTATATTATATTATATTATATTATATTATATTATACAGGCTCCCAAGAGCATGAAAATAATAAAAATTCAAGAGATACTTGTTCCATTTTTCTTTATCATATTAACAATTTTGGATAGAGTTAGATCGTAGATACATGGTAATATCAATGGATTTCAGTGTTTGAATTTAAGGATGTATGTTTACTTTTGTATGATAAGCAGTTATGGTTACCATGTTTGATCAAAATATAGGTCAGCGTCCTTCACAAATTCACATCAGAGCAGATTCCGTGTTGGAAATGAGCCGAGAGCTCAGTGCTGTGATGTCTGTCAGGTGTTGAACAGCATCTGTGCTTTGAGGTTTAGGCTTGGTAACATTCATCCCCAACAACAATATGATGTTGCAAATGAGTAGGCTATAACCTTAAAGGGATAGTCCCAAAATAGACAAAATTATTTTGTCGTTTACTCACCCCCATGTCATTCCAAACCATGACTTTATCTTTTTCGGAGTGTCTATTTACACTAAGTGCAAATAGCCGGCTTTGTTGGCAGAGGCTATTTATACTAGCTCCACCCACAAACATGTGATAGGGATCGCCAACACTATAAAAGATGGCCATTAACCGTCAGCTTCAGTGGCGTAGATAGTAAAGCGCGTAACTTTAGTCTTGACGCAATCGACCCAAGTTCGAATCCGCCTTTTACCGAATTTTTTTTCTCCCTTTACAAATCTCATATCACATCTGAAAGGTATTTATTTTCAATAAAAATGAAGGAAATAATCAAAAAGTTGAAAATAAAGTATCGGGTAGGGTTAGGGTTAGGGTAGGTGTAGGGAGGGCTTTATTGTCCCAATAAGGTGGCATCCATTTAATAATTTGAATTAAAATTATAATTTGCACTCAATACGTTATTACTGCATACTGTTTTATAATAATACTGAGGTGCAGATAATTGCCACTATTTGCAATAAGTAGTATAAATAGCAGAAAATCCTGCTATTTTAACAGTGTAAATAGAATCTATCGCTATCTGCACT
>NW_015639512.1:62842-99980 GCF_001515625.1 Sinocyclocheilus rhinocerous
AAAAAGGACTCAGGCTATCTATATTATATTATATTATATTATATTATATTATATTATACAGGCTCCCAAGAGCATGAAAATAATAAAAATTCAAGAGATACTTGTTCCATTTTTCTTTATCATATTAACAATTTTGGATAGAGTTAGATCGTAGATACATGGTAATATCAATGGATTTCAGTGTTTGAATTTAAGGATGTATGTTTACTTTTGTATGATAAGCAGTTATGGTTACCATGTTTGATCAAAATATAGGTCAGCGTCCTTCACAAATTCACATCAGAGCAGATTCCGTGTTGGAAATGAGCCGAGAGCTCAGTGCTGTGATGTCTGTCAGGTGTTGAACAGCATCTGTGCTTTGAGGTTTAGGCTTGGTAACATTCATCCCCAACAACAATATGATGTTGCAAATGAGTAGGCTATAACCTTAAAGGGATAGTCCCAAAATAGACAAAATTATTTTGTCGTTTACTCACCCCCATGTCATTCCAAACCATGACTTTATCTTTTTCGGAGTGTCTATTTACACTAAGTGCAAATAGCCGGCTTTGTTGGCAGAGGCTATTTATACTAGCTCCACCCACAAACATGTGATAGGGATCGCCAACACTATAAAAGATGGCCATTAACCGTCAGCTTCAGTGGCGTAGATAGTAAAGCGCGTAACTTTAGTCTTGACGCAATCGACCCAAGTTCGAATCCGCCTTTTACCGAATTTTTTTTCTCCCTTTACAAATCTCATATCACATCTGAAAGGTATTTATTTTCAATAAAAATGAAGGAAATAATCAAAAAGTTGAAAATAAAGTATCGGGTAGGGTTAGGGTTAGGGTAGGTGTAGGGAGGGCTTTATTGTCCCAATAAGGTGGCATCCATTTAATAATTTGAATTAAAATTATAATTTGCACTCAATACGTTATTACTGCATACTGTTTTATAATAATACTGAGGTGCAGATAATTGCCACTATTTGCAATAAGTAGTATAAATAGCAGAAAATCCTGCTATTTTAACATAGTGTAAATAGAATCCATTGCTATTTGCACTTAGTGTAAATCGCATCTATCACTAAGAAAATATGCTATTTTCACTTAGTGTAAATAGCCTCTATCGCTATTTACAATTAGTGCAAATAGCCGCTGCCTATTTTTTTTTTCTGTGAAACACAGTCTATAAGATATTTTAAAGAACACTTTTAAAAATAAAAGTTCTTTATTGGCATCTATATGGTTCCACGAAGAACCTTAAACATCCATGGAACATTTTCATTGTACAAAAGGTTCTTTATAATCTAAAGAACCTATAAAGGTTCATTAGATTAGGAAAATGTTCTTTACACTAAGTGGTTCTTTTAGGAAATGTTTGGTTCTTCTATGGCATTGCTGCAAGTGAATATTGGTCACCAAACCATTTCGGGTTCCATTGGATCCATAGTACTCAAATACCATGGAAGTCAATAGGACCCAAAACTGTTGGCAGATGATCACAGAATTTTGTGCACAAGCACTTTATGCCAAATTTCAAGGTGAAATTAATAAGAAAAGGCATTCAATCTACAAGAACAAATCCCAAGATCCATCATCCATTGCACACCCAACATTTGTTTAAATAGCTTTTTGTTTTGCGCATCTATGATGACTTTTACTGCATCTCTAACAGGTCAAATTCAAGGTGTGCAGCAGAGGGCCGGTGACAGCAGCGAGCATGTCGTGGTTCAGCTGGAACGAGTCGTACTATCGGAGCCCAAGACGTGAGCCGTCTGAAGTGGTTACGGACACCCTGATGCTGGAGCTGAGCTGGCAGATGAAGGAGGCCGAGAGACAGCAGCGGGAGCGAGACAATGAGTATCGGAGGCTGAAGAGCGGCGTGGACTACAGCTGGCTCATGAGCACCCCACGCAGCTCATTTGACATCAGCCAAGGAGAGAGACTCGGCCTTGAGGACCTGTGTAGCAAAGTACCACCATCATACTGCGGATCTGTAATACAAAGGTAAGACAGATGCGGTAAAGGAGACATTCGTTGGGTGCTCCTCATTGCACGTTTTGTTTTCAGCATGAGGATGTTCGTCACCACAGGTTCAGGAGAGGCCGATCTGGGTAATTAGTTTACTAAGCCGTCTTTGTGATGTCACTACTAAGAAACACACAAACACAGCCATGTTTTTTCTGTAGGTGAACTAAGCAGCTCTAACCTGCTGAAGTGATAATTGTAAATCGCACACAGGCCTCACGGGATGTGCACCTGACAGATTCAGCTCAAACAGATGCTGTTCATTTTTGTTCAGGTAGCAACTGCATAGCAACTGATTTGTTCAGCCCCCTCATGATAACCAACACCAGTTCACCCAACATTTTCTATCATATACTCACCCTCATGTTGTTGCAAAACTATATTATTATTTTTTCTTCTATGTAACATAAAAGAAGATAATTTGATATTTTTTTTCCTTCCAGTGGAATTCATTGGTAATGGTTTGGTTACCAACACACTTATATAAATATATTTGTTTTCTTCAGAAGAAAGACATACATGTTTGTAATGACATGAGGGTGAGTAAATAATCCCATAATTTTCATTTTTTGGGTGAACTATATAATTACTCATTATTTCATGTCATTACAAACTGTATGCTGTTATTTTTTATCCTATGGAACACACACACACTCACACAAAATAAAGAAATTTCACACATATTTTTGCCCATTCAATAACAATTCTTAGGAATCATGGGCTGTCAAGCATTAAAAAGGAAAGAAAGATATTATGAAAGCACTGTATTCTGTGTTTTTTATTCCAAGTCTTCCAACAAAATACAGCATGTTTGCGTGAGGAACAGTCTGAAATATATAGTCATTTCAGTCGGTTCCTCATAGGGTTAATTTAGTTAACTAAAACTAAAACCAAAAAAAAAAACGTTCATATATACAGTATATATACTAAAATAACTAAAACTAAAGAAAAAATAATAAAACTATAGGCACATAAAACTACTTCTAAAAATCAAATCAAAAACACACACCAACATTACTAAACTTTTAGCTAAAATTCAAATGAAAATATACAAATAAAACCTGATTGAAAATATAAAACTATAACAGTATCTAAGTGATACCAAAATAGCACTGATTCCTCAGTTAAATTATTGTATGGCTTCAAACAACTTGGTATCTACTGCACAAATTACATTATCTACTTTTATGGTGCTTTTTTTGTACTTTGTGGTGTTTTGTCTGCCTGTGGTCACTGAACTGAAGATTTTTGATGTGTGTGTTTCACAGAGAAAAAAAAAATTAGCTGCATACAGTTTTGGAACAACATGGCAGTGAGTAAATACTGACATAATTTTTGAGTGAAATTCTTACATCCTTGTCAGAGAGAATCTTTTCTTTGAAAGAAGAAGGATGATCTAGTCCTTCCCACGAGGACTAGTTAAAAAAGTGAGAGTTTTAAGAGGATTGTATTGATTAAACAAAGAAGGAGAAGGAAGATTTAGAAAACACTGATTTGTTGATTTAATTGGAAAGATAAGAACCTAGCTTGGTAACCATGTTCTGCTCTCATAGGGACCACAGTTCACCTGGGAAAGAGAGGCGGATGATTTTGCGTTGTGTAAAATCTTTTATAATGGGTGATTAAAACAGACACACAACCAAAAAATCTGTCTGAAAATGGCTGTTGAATGCTGGTGTTATTAGTAATCATTAATTTTTCCTTGAGGTCCACTTAGCCTACACATGACAATTTTCCACTTTTTAAATAACTTTTACAATAAATGATGCAGTGGTTAATATTTGTCACTGTACTTATGTAAATAACCTCAGTTATGATTGGCTATTTGAATTGAGTAATAACATTTACTTAAAGGATTCTAACATTGGGAAGTTAATTGCAACTTTATCTTTCAGTATCACTTTAAATCTTGCAAGTGTGACACTGTTTCTTGTAATTCGGACTTTATGTCTCACAATGCGGCTTAATATATTCCAGTTGTGACTTTATATTTCTCAGTGTGACTTTAAATCTCACCATTGACTTTGTTTCTTGTAATTGCAACTTCATACCTCACACTTAAGACTTTATGATTCAATCTCACTCTTTATATCTCTCAGTAACACTAAATATTGCAACTATTTCTTGGAATTGTGACTTTATATCTTGCAGATGCAACTTGATTTCCCTCAGTTTTCTCAATTTTTCTCAATGTGACTTTAAATCTCACAAATGAAACTGTTTCTTCGTAAAATCTTTGTAATTTC
The DNA here is from genome assembly GCF_001515625.1 of Sinocyclocheilus rhinocerous. Classification (NCBI taxonomy): domain Eukaryota; kingdom Metazoa; phylum Chordata; class Actinopteri; order Cypriniformes; family Cyprinidae; genus Sinocyclocheilus; species Sinocyclocheilus rhinocerous. The sequence goes on from NW_015639512.1 coordinate 67,101, forward strand.
TTCTTTATATTTCACAATGTGCCTTTATAGCTTCCAATTGTGACTTTATATCTTTCAGTGCGATTTTAAAATCTCACAATTGTGACTTTGTTTCTTGTAATTGTGACTTTATCTTTCACTGTGACTTGAAATCTGGCAAGGGTGACTGTTTCTCGTAATTCCGTAATTCTATAGCTCACAGTGTGCCTTTATATCTTCCAATTGTGACTTTATGTCTCTCAATGTGACTTTAAATCTCACAATTGTGATTGTTTCTTGTAATTATGACTTTGTATTAGTGCTTGGCGGTATGACCAAAAATTTATATCACGGTATTTTTCAAAATTATACCGGTTTCACAATTTGAACCGGTATACCGCCCAGCACTACTTTGTATCTCACAATTTGCCTTTATATCTAACATTTGCGACTTTATATTGTCAAGTTGTGATTTTTCTATCTCTAAATGTGAATTTAAAGTTCGCAGTTGTGACTTTGCTTCTTGTAAGTTTTAAATTCCAGTTGCGCAGATGGGGAACGTTGTAACACTGCGTTGTAAATAGTAAATAGTGTAAATGACATCACTAATGTCATAGCACAGTTTAATAATAGCGGGCTATTATTAAACTGTGCTATGACATTAGTGATGTTATTTACACTATTTACTTTTATAAATTTCAATGAGAAAGCACGAGAAACAGGTGAATATAGGTGAACAGGTGAATATGGTTGCATTGTATTTATTGTCAAACTCCAAAATTTGATTATTTTTAATTCTTTAAAAAAGCCATTATTTTACTTGAAGAAGTTAATAATTTTATTTTATTGACAAAATAATTTAGTTTGTCTTGTATATTTTTTTTATTAGATCAGATAACATTTTAAGCGGTCATAAGATCATGTTACAACTTGCCCCTCAGATTCTACAATGTACCCCACCTTTGTTTCCCATAACTGTGACTTTTTCATTTGTAATGGGAATTTATTTCTTGTTTTAAATACAATCACCCGAGCAGAAACAGTCTTCCATGTGATCCTTGTAGAGATGCAGGTCACATCATTTGGCACGTTTCTTCGTCATTTTGACCTATTACACTCACAAGAAAGCAGCTCATAAACAATAATATTATTTCAGCAGGTTACATTTTTAGAATGAGTCATTGTTGCAGCTTTGTTACAATAAATGCCTTGAATGGACGGGAAGTTTTGCTTTCTGAAAGTTAGTAATAGGCCTAGTATAAGTAATGAATTAAACTTTTTCTATGACATACGATACTCCTTTGACAAAAGTGTTATGCAAAACTCTCTACACTCTCTCCTCTCTTCACAGGTTTCGGCAGGTGCTGATGGAGAATGAGCCTGAGGTGCAGGAGGTTTCCGGACTCTTCTGCTCTGTGCTTGTGGAAACACTCGAGCGTGTTCATGAGGAGCAGGAGGCTCAGCGTCTAACCCACCAGTGGAACAACAGACGCTCCGTAAGCCTGTCGCTGATGAGCTTCAAGTCTCGCGTGCGGATCAACCCTTTCGGCAGCACCTTGGGACTGAAATCAAACAGTTACGGCTCGGAGGAAGATGGAGTAGATGTCAAGACTGTGTGTGGGGATGTTGAGAAGGGTCTTGGTCAGACAACGGAGAAAGCGCAGCGCGTGTGGAACATGCCGGAGTTTCGGCACAAGGGAATCAATGGGAACGCTTGAGTGTCTGGGAGTGGGATTCAGCAGGATCTGGTCCAGTCAATGACTGCCTGATATTCCCAGCATCACCTTCACTGTCAGTGTATTTATATTTCCAGAAATATGGAGGTAAGAGGTATGTTGTTGTTGGGAAATAAAGCTTAAGTCTTAGCAAAGCAAATAAATAAATTTGCTACAAGGACTAGGTCTACACTCCCAACTCGTCACATATTGACGCTTGGTCAGGACCCTTTGGCGTCACTTTTTGACGCACAGGGTCCTCCATTGCTTTAAATAAGAAACCCTTGGCATCAGTATGCCGACGCGAAAGGCACTGGGAATTTTATCGTTGTGATTAAATTATATATTGGATAATAATATTGCCATTATTGCATATACAGTGGGCAAAATATTTATTTGATCCCCTGCTGATTTTGTAAGTTTGCACACTTGCAAAGAAATGAAGGGTCTGTAATTTTTATGGTAGGTTTATTTTAACGTATAGAGACAGAATACCAACCAAAAAATCCAGAAAAAACACACATTATATAAAGGTTAGAAATTGATTCTTTCATTTTTGACTTAATGTGCATATATGCAGAAAATTCCTAAAACAGGAAACCAGATATTTGCCTGATCACTCATCATCAGATTCAATTTGTATGACAAGTTATTCTGAAATAGTACAGTTGCCTAATTTAACCTGTGAACTTTGGGAAAAATAGGGCTTTTAATGGCCCTTCTGTTTTACAATTGATATAAAATTTAATAATAATAATAAATATTCCAGTGCAGGTCAACTTTTGTAATATTGCCCCATTTTTTTTTGCTTGTTGTCAATGTATGTGGAAGTGTGTAAGTGATGAGTTGTTTGCAAAACATTTAAAGTAACTTTATTGAATTCCTTTGTCAGTTGAGTTACAATCAAATGTATAAAATCAATAAACGTTCTAATTTCATTGAGCTAAAAAATAAAAATTTATGAACGTTTGCTTCTAGAGTTTGTGATTCTGAGACTGTGACATGGTATCCTACATTTTATAACAAATGCCTCATCTCTGTCCGATACCCATTTCTGATTATTGTAAAAGTCATTTTACCTCTCATGTTCTTTCTAAAGAATAAAAGACCAACCTTTCCTTGCTCATAGGGATGTTCCTTATAAAACTGCATCTGCAGTTTTGTAGCTTTCAGTGAAGGTTTATTAGTTATGAGGCCATTCTAGTGTACTCCTAAAAGTTTTCACCATTTTTACACATTTAAAATGTGCATCTTTTCTCTTTCCACAAAAATGGACCAAAAATATTGAATACACATAGGCATTTCCAAATTTTTGGATGTCATAGGGTTTTAAATTGCATTGTTACAGGAGCTGTCAAAGTAAAGCCAAAGCGTTCACAAATATTTTCAAGAATTTATCCTCGGAACATGAATGTAGTGAAAAGATACTGCAAAAACTGTATGCTGATGAACATTACAATATTGCCAATGCCCGTCAACAAAAAAATTGTATAGGGCTAGGCTGCAGATTAATATGTATTATTCATGAAGTAATAAACCCTGTGGAAAATAAGTATAGGCCTACCTTAAAAAAAAAACTTCCCCAACTCTATAAAGGATTTTGTTAGCTGTTAGAAACCATGCCACTCTAACCAATTTCTAACAAATGTTTACGATGTATGTGGTATCAAAGCCTTTTTGAGCTACCCAGGCTCATTGGAAATTCGTGTCTATATACATTTCTGCAAAACTGAAAAAGAATGTACCTATAGACTATATGTACGAATCACTGCAGTTTCCAGTTGAAATGAACACTAGAGGCAGTAAGGCCCTGTCCACACGAACGCGGTTATTTTTAAAACCGCAGCTTTTTCTACGCGGTTAGGCCGTTCGTCCACACGCAAACGCAGCACCAGTTCACCGAACATTTTTGAAAACGCCTGCCAGGGTGAAGATTTTCAAAAACTCCGGTTGCAGTGACAGCAAAACCAATTTTTGGCTTGTGACGTCAGGCGCCTGCGCTGTTATCTCTGCCTACTGGAAACTTTTTCAGGCTTCTGATTGGCCAACATGGCTTTACGGTTGAGATTATATCGCCACCTGTTGGCTTGGCATGCTCTTGACAGTGCTTCACAGCATGCGTTTTCATGTGGACGGAGATTTTTTTTTAAAACCTAAAATTCTGACCACTTTTATTCCTTTTCACACAATGTACGATTTACAGGTACACAGTTTCGATTAATAAAGCCTAATTTTCACACAAGAATATTAAGTTATGACTTCAAAACAATTTTAACATGCTGCGAGATTTGAAAACTGATACTTTTGACCATTAGCGTCACATATCCAGCTTCATACATGGGTTTTCATATTCAGTAGGTTTGTTCGGTATAGCTCACGCAGTATGGCGTTGCACTTGAGAGGTAAAGAGCTCAGGTACGAATCTCAGTTCGCAAAGAAAAAAAAAAAATCCCGATTCTAATCTGCATATAAAGAAGTTCAAATGACACGATTGCATCAACAAATGCGTTTTTATATCAGTTTTGCATTTGTTAATACTATCGGGTATGTTTAGGGTTGGGTTTGGTGTACTGTAGGGGATAACACAATAGAGCATTAACATTTCGCGACACTCCCCGGATATTTTAATAATTGCACTTCGCACCTGAAGCAACGTAATAAAAACACAGCAACACGTGCCTATATCAATGTAATAAAAACGTGCCAGGGTCACGTGTTGAACCCGTGTTTTAGCGCCACTTACTGGACACTTCACTTTCAAACGTTCAGTAAGGTACGTAAAAACGATGTTGCAGAAATGTATCTAGAGGCACGCATTTCCATGAGCCTGGGTTGCTTTTAAAACACTAAAAAAATAAAGGACACAAACTGGAAATTTATTTAAAAGTATTGTTATCAGTACGGTCAGATGGATGTGTCTCACAAAGACAGATCATAAGCTTTCAACTACAAGCTAGTGGTGCTTTTGCATTTGGCTCAACACAATAAATACACAGATTATCATGGGATAACAAGAAACACACCACTGGAACAACGTGACTACAATGTTGTTTCAAATTTGAATTGTTGTTTTAGATATACAACCTTCATGTCCCCGGTGACAAACTGTACAAACTGTTTAACTGTTAATATGTGCTTGAGGTTTGCATTTAAAAATGAGAATACAAGAATACTTTTTTTGTTTTTTTTTGACAATTTCAGTAACATGTAACAATGTTACATCCAAGCTACAATTCTCATAGGATCAGACATAAAATAAGTATTTCAGGACACAGTCTGGAATAAAAAAAAAAAAAAGAGGGCAACCATCCACATAGTTTATGGTAAGGAACTGTCAATGTATAACATCAGGCAAACCCATTAATAGTTGAAGATGGTCTTTCCCTGAGTGGCGGCCAGGTGAATAATGAACCGAATCAGAAAGTGGAGTTTAAGAACTCCAGCAGTTCCGCTCTGTTTTTGTCCCTCTGTAAAAAAAAAAAAGGTAAGTCAATAAAAGATCTGTGCAAAACCTGACTATAGTTAATCTGATTTAACACTATTTTCACCAGCAGCCATCATAAAAAAATAAATAAAAGCAGCAGAGGGAAATTCCATGCTTTTATTATAAAATCAAATGGTTAATTTGTTGTTTTTCTCCAGTGTATTTATGTGTAATCTGCACAAGGAAAAACTCACCTGCTTGTCCTTCTTTGATTTTTTCACTTTCATTTTAATCTTTTTCCCTGAAATCATACTGTACTTGCCAGTTTTCTTCTTTTCCTTAAGATACTGGGGAAGACAGAAATTCTGTTATATCACTAAACTGTGTGAGAACTACTTCTGCTTTTTGTACTTGACTCACTTCTCTCCACGGTGTCCACTTTGGCAGACTGAAAAATAACAAATAAAACCTCAGCATCCAGATCTTTTGAAATGTTCAAAACATGGACTGTGTTCTTTATGAGAATGATAGGCAAGAAGAGCAGCTTCAATGCTGTCAGGGTAAGTCATGACCCGAATTTAGTCTGTATGTGTAGTCATTCTATAGTCAACTACTCATTTACTTCACAAATACGTTACACTTTATCCCTATATCATTTTTAGAAACAAAAGTTTGTGAACATCAACAAAAGATTTACAGCTTCATCTGAAGGTTTGACGAGAGCGCTGATTTTAATGTAACGTTAAGCAGTTCAACACTTTACCATGTTTATATTAAATTGTCTTCGAAATGTGGTCCTTCCGACCACAACAAAAATCGGAAGAATCAGAGGAATAGCCCGATATGAATATAATCCGTGCTGGAAATAAACTGCGTGGAATATAAATTACTCTTTTTCATTTCTGTGATCAGTGCGTGTGAATCAATAAGATAAACACCACTGCGCAGCCATCTTGTTTACGTCATACAACCTACATTATCCGGGTACTGTTTAACAGCGCAGGCGCGTGACCGACGCAACCAAAAAATAAATCAATGAAATCTCCTGATTCATGTGTGTACTGAATATTAACGTTTCTCAGTATCATTATTCAGGTATAAATTTGTTAAGTTCGTTTTCAAACAGCACGCAGACAGCGTCATCACATGATAGCTGTTGCTTTTCTAAGCGCTGGTGAGACGGCCAATACAGCCATATTGATCGGTATTATTGATTTAACAAATACAGCCATTATTGATTTAACAAAAATAATTTGTATGCATTTCTCTAGCGAATTGCCAATTTTATTTGAGAAAAAAATCCTTGACATTATAGCGATTATGTTATTTAACTTACATAACTTTTTAAATAATAAAAAATAAATCTGGTATAATGAAGGATTTGGCTTCATTTACATCTGAATTTACATCTTATTTACTGAAATGCTACTACATTTGAATATGTATTTTCTTCAGGTGAAATACGTGCTGCGCATGTTGTTATGTGTCTTTTTCTTTTGCCACAGGAGAGTGAGAAAAGAAACTGTAATCTGTCTCGTCGCAGACAGCTTTTGTCTGTGTTTATCTAAAGTAACTATACCCATAGATTATTTAAAAAAAACAACGTTTCATTGGTTTTAATGTAGCACAACATAATAAAAAAGAGGGAATAATTCCTCTGTAATACATGATTTTTCCTACAGAGGGCGCCCACGACTAAATGTTACTAAATGTTGGACAGTTTCCCCAGCACGGTCACTGAAAGCATTGTCATTATTGCATTTTTTACATCTCTTTTGCCTGAAAATAAGTCGACAATATATTTGTTAGTTTTTCAGGACACAATAGTTTTACCTAATGTATCATTGATTGTTACTGATCACAATGATAACTACTGTTGCAAGAAGGATCTTTGGATGTGGACAATTTATGTGAATGTATTTTCCCGTATTGCATGGCGGGAAAGTGCTTTCTCCTACAGAAAAGCCTTAAAAACTGCTAGACTCTTACTTTTCATCTCTTTTAGAAGAAAACAAACACAACCCCAAGTATTTATTCAATACAGTGGCTAAATTAGAAAAAACTGTAACCATGCAGCCATCAGCCACAGTATCGCATCAGATAGTGCACTATAGATCCCCTGAGGAACAATTCCACTCATTCTCTTCTATAGGAAAAGAAGAATTGTATAAACTTGTTAAATCATTCTAAACCAACAACATGTATATTAGACCCTATTCCATCTAAGCTACTAAAAGAGGTGCTTCCAGAAGTCATAGATCCTCTTCTGAATATTATTAATTCGTCATTGTCGTGATATGTCCCCAAAACCTTCAAACTAGCTGTTATTAAGCCTCTCATTTCAAAAACCACAACTTGACCCCAAATAATTAATTAATTACAGACCAATCTCGAATCTCCCTTTTCTGTCAAAGATACCTCTCTATTAGTGCGCCTGGATCTTACCGCTGAATTTGACACTATCAACCACAGCATTCTTTTGAATAGACTAGAAAATTATGTTGACATTAGAGGAAGTGCATTGGCATGATTCAAATCATACTTATCTGACCGCCATCAATTCATGGCAGTAAATGAAGAGGTATCATACCAATCACAAGTGCAGTATGGAGTACCTCAAGGCTTAGTACTAGGACCGTTACTTTTCACACTCTACATGTTACCCTTGGGAGATATCATCAGGAAACATGGTGTTAACTTTCACTGTGATTTATACTTGATACTGTGATACTGATGATACTTAACTCTATTTCTTCGTGGCCCGACGAAACATACTAATTTGCAAAACTAACGGAATGCATAGTTGATATAAAAAACCAGATGACTAGTAATTTCTTACTGTTAAATTCAGAAAAAAACAGGTGTTAATTATAGGACCAAAAACCTCTGCATGTAGTAACCTAGAACACTGTCTAACACTTGACAGCTGCTCTGTCAATTCTTCGTCATCAGTTAGGAACCTAGGTGTGCTATTTGATAGCAATCTTTCCTTCGAAAGCCATGTTTCAAAACCAAATTTTTCCATCTCAAAAATATATCTAAATTACGACCTATGCTCTCAATGGCAAATGCAGAAATGTTAATTAATGTGTTCATGACCTCAATGTTAGATTATTGCAATGCTTTATTGGGTGGCTGTTCTGCACGATTAATAAACAAACTCCAGCTGGTTCAAAATGCAGCAGCTAGAGCTCTTACTAGAACCAAGAAGTATGACCATATTAGCCCGGTTCTATCAACACTGCATTGGCTCCCTGTTAAACATCGTATACATTTTAAAATCTTGCTTTAAGGTCTTTTGAATGGTGAACAGTTACTTTTACCATTTTATCATTTTTTTGTCACCATCATTTTGTCTGTTTTTTGTCTCATGTAACAAAATTATTTTTAAAAGTACAAATAGGAAAGGAAAAAAAAAAGGAGGAAAGAACATGCGGCCAAGTATGGTGTCCCATACTCAGAATTTGTGAACTTAACCCATCAGTGGGTTAAAGTGGCCATTTTTGCTGCGGCACCCAGGGAGCAGTTGGGGGCTCTCACCTCAGTCGTGGTATTGAAGATGGAAGAAAGCGCTGGTCATTCACTCCACCCACCTATAATCCCTGCTGGTACCGAGACTCAAACCCACGCCCTTTGGATTACAAGTCTGACTCTCTAACCATTAGGCCATGACTGCCCCCAAATTGTCCAGTTAATCTTTAAAATGTGCTTGCAAATGCTGCATAGCCTAAATATATTTGTTATAGTTAGATACCATACCACAAGATGTGTCAACTAAAATGCCGTTGCACAAAAATGTAAAAACAAAAATGATTTAAAACCTGATTATACTCGCATCACAAATTAACATAGCCTTCAGTACATTCTAACAAAAAAGAATCCATATAGCTGGTTTTATGAAATAAAAGTAAAAGTTTAATACATTCACAGACTTTTCAAATACAATTAATTGATGAGGTGAGGCATATGGGAACACATACATTTACAAAAGTTGAATCAGTAAGTCAACTTGCAGTAAGACTGCCTGCAAGGATTATATCCTTTTTATCATTAAAAACATGGCATTTAGTAGTCTTACGAAGTACAAGCTGAGACAATCTGATCACGTCTGCTTATTTGTACTATGAGCTGAACGTTCAAGCACTGTAGTAAATGAGCTTTTATGTAAGGCTAATTGTATGAGATCAGTTTTACAATAATCCTGACAAAAATATGTAAATGTACAGTGGCCCCAAAATGCATTTGGACACGTTTTTTTTTTACACTATACTGACAAACAAATGATGAAAGAGTGTTTCCTCAGAATTAATTTCATTTCTTAGTCATTTATGTCATTACTTTTAATCAGATGGTCCCTGGGCCCGTCAGTGGAAGTATCAAGTTCTTCAATGCTTCTCAAGTTCACAAGTTCACCCAGGTGTCCTACAACAGCTGAAAATAATCACATAAACTATGAACATGTTCCACTAATGTTATCCTAACAAACTGGAAAAGTGTGCTTAGTTATTATCTTTCTTTTAAATACATACTAATATTTTTTTTTGTTGATATTTTATATACAATTTTAAATGTGACTTTTTAGATACTTTTTGGGGCCACTGTATTTGCCTGAGTTCATAATAAAATATTAGAAAATGTGTGAAAATATAAAAGTCAACAATACATTTGTTAGTTCTTTAGGATACAATAGCTTAAAATACTTCATATATCATTGCATAAAGGGCTGTTACTGATCACAATAATAAGCAACTTGTTGAAGAAAAGAAAGTTGAAGGATCTCTCTTTGGATGTCGACTAATATGTATGACCGTAAAAAAAACATTACGAGAGCATTGGTCAAAATCTCTAGTGATGATAAAAGTTGGGTCAGTACAAAATAAAAAAGCGTATTCAAGGTAAAATGAACTACTTTGATAACAGACACGTAAGCAACACGTCTTGCATTGGCTCAGAATTTTGGTACATTAAAGTGAGCAACTATTCAGTTATGTGCAGTTCAGCAGACGGTGACAAAAACTGACCTACACTCTGAGTTAGCTCAGTAACTTTTTGGTAATAATTTTTAACCTTCTTACATTTCATTTTACAATGGCAAATTTGAGAAGGTTTGAGATGCCACTTCTCAGTGTCATAATATGAGTTGCAGGTGTTTTTTAAAATTTAGCTACATGTATTTAGAAAAAAGCATCCATTACAAAAAAAAAAATAAAAACAAATTGACATCTCTTAGTACTTATGGTGAGTTCACTGTTGAGGATTTTAGAGAACGGAGTAGATGTTGACATTGAAAAGCCCCTGAGTTGCTTATTCACTCTTAAAAATAAAGGTGCTTCAAAAGGTTCTTCAAGCGATGCCATAGAAGAACCATTTTTGGTTCCACAAAGAACCATTCAGTCAAAGGTTCTTTAAAGAACCATCTCTTTCTTACCTTTTTATAATCTGAAGAACCTTCTTTCGCCACAAAGAACCTTTTGTGAAACAGAAAGGTTCTTCAGATGTTAAAGGTTCTTTATGGAACCATTTAGACAAAAAGGTTCTTCTATGGCATCGTGAAGCACCTTTATTTTTAAGAGTGTTGGACTGGCTCTCTTGATTTGTGAAGTGAGCTGGTTTTGAGCAGAGCTTCAAGCCTCTGCTTTGTTCTTGGAAGAATCGCCGTGAGTCAAACGCTCTTCGTTTTCCTCTTCTTCCTCAGGTACCTGCGTTTCAAAAGCATCCACAATTGTCAAACTTATCAGCTGTAAGACATTTTCCTAAGAATTAAAAACAGTTGTGACCGTGTCCTTGCATTACAAAATAGCATTAACATATCAATCTTTTTGACGTACCTCCCAGAAGATTGAGTCATCGAAGCAGTTTTGATCAGGTGGCTGCCCCCAGAATGGAATCTTCATAATCAGGCCTGGAAAAGGTAACATTTTTTTACTTTGTGTTTTGTACAATTTTTTTTTTTGTAATACAACAGAGTAATTCTAATTGGGTGAATGACAAATAAGTGTGTCCAAAAATAGTTTAAAATCCATGTGGCAAGTTCTTACATAGGTTCTTTTTGAATTCATGTTGGTTTCACATGGTTGTGAAAAATCTTAATACAGTTTTCAATTTACATTTAATATATTTACATTTTTCAATTTACATTCATACATAATATCATGTGGTGTGTGTGTGTGTGTGTGTGCAGTATATATAATGTATGTCAAAGATTTAATTTAGAAATTGGATTCATGTTCTTCAAAGAATACTGTAGATATATTCATTGTATGCATTAATGGAATTTTCCTTTAACTTTATAAAATAAACCCTTTTATATTTTACAATATCTTGCAGATTTTATGGTCCTTGTATTAATACCTACCTGTGATCAACCCACCCACCAAAGCAAACCCCAGAGATGATGCCAAACCACATGCTTGATAAGTTGCTGTAACACTAGGATAAACAAGCACAGAGATATTAAACCCATTTGTTGCCATACTGGTAATAGCGAAAATCTAAAGACACAATGTAAAGAACTGCCAGATACTTTTCTTTCTTTCCTAGTGCTGCCGCCACAATACCGGCAAGGCCCCCTAGGATGCCTGGCATGCCGTGGAGGTTATGCACGCCACAGGTGTCTTGGATTCCAAGTTTAGAGGCGAGTATGGGCTGAGGAGAAAATAAAAAGATGATGGATTAATATGTGATTGAGTTCTAATATTACAATCATTGGGATATGAAGGAAACTCATACAGTGAGGAACTTAAATCCAACGGTGGAGATAACGCCTGCAGTGATTCCGATCACCATTGCTCCAAATGGCTGGATGTCCATGTCAGCGCAGGTACCCACAGCGACACCTCCAGCCAGAGTGGCATTCTGAATGTGAACCTGTGCCACAAAACACAATAGGCTAAGTCATAAGGATCATAGACTGCTAAAATGTGAGTCTTGGTAAAATTAACAAAAGACTGGTATGACCCACCATGTCAAGTTTCCCCTTCTTCTCCACCAGACTGGAGGTAGCGTAGGCAGCAAGAGCACAAGCAGCCAGAGAGAAATAGGTGTTGATAACAGCTCTTAGCTGAGGATCACCAGGTTCAGCAATAGCAGAATTAAAGCTGGGCCAGAACATCCACAGGTAGACTGTGCCTAAAGACACAGGAAGAGTGGACTGGTGAATGTTTACAAGTACCTACAGACACAATACCAAGGTACACAATAGTCCAACATTCTAAACAGACTGTGTATCAATCCCTCACAGCCTCATTTTCATTCATGTTCAGTTAAATATGGCATCTACCAAATGCAAGTTGGCTTGTATGTCGATTACTGTAAATCCTGCGTACATATGCAAACATTATATATTAAAGCTCTAGGAGAATTTTTTGGGCAAGTAAGTCTCGTGTAAGCAGATCTCGTTAGTCACTCTGATTACAGAGTGTTTCTGTTTTATAGCTGACTGAAAGGTCTACACATACCGATCATTGCAAACAAGTCTGAGTGATAGACTGAGCCTTCATTCTCATGGCCGTTCCGAAGACCAGGGCGATAAAGAACACGAGCGACAGCTAATCCAAAGTAAGCCCCAAAAGCATGGATAGTCATAGAGGCACCAACATCAGAAACCTGTTAGGAGACAAGAATGTTTATGAATACCAGCTGAAAAAAAGGTAAATGACCGTCTTGTTTGACTGCTGCTTTAAGGTATGATTAATTTCCTTATATAGAGATGCCACCACTGTTCAGTTTCAGACCTGTTTATGCTGTTGTGAGTCAATCAAGATCATTTTATTTCCTTTATCCCCAGTTAATCCAGGCACTATATCTTCAAGATGAAGAAGGTGCTTTGTACACTTTCAGTTGTTACTGGAAAAATGGGTGTGTTCATTAAGTTTATCCCGCCAATTTAGGAAGGAGATAGAAAATTGCCTAAACTGCTTTCCCTTCATCTTTGACCCAGCTTCCTTTTGTAAAAAAAAGGAGTTCCTTGCAGGAACTCAGATAGCATGACATTTCATGAGGCTCTGCTACCAATATTTAGAAACCTCAACCTAATTAAAAGTAGTATTAAAATTATGCGTAGTGTTTAAATCGGGTGCAAATCAACTTAATGATCAACTGAGGATGGAAGAGGCTTCACAATAATTTCCCGCAGAATACCAAAACAAATGATCTATGCACTGATTTAATATATGAACTAATGAGCCTGTACATACCCCAAGGACTCCCACAACCAAATGCTCATTGATGCAGAAGGTAGTGATCTCCAGCAGGGTCATGATGAGAAGCTGGACAGGGCTAGTTTTTCCCAGAACCGCTCCAAATGAGATCAGAACAGTTGCTGTACTGAAGTCAGCATTAATCATTCTGCAGAGAATGAAATATGAAAAGATTTGATTTTATTGGCATATTTAATCAAATACAACTGAACATCTAGCATTTAACTATTTTGATAGATGATGAAGTAATGATCCGTTTTATTACGTCAGTCACCCATGCCGCCCCCCCCTCCCATAACCAAAAAGTTAAGTTTACTTTTCGATGTTGATTGTTATTTTTCCGTTATGCATATGCCAGATGTTCTGGAGGAGAAGACCCCACTGCAAGCCAAAGGCAGCCAGCAACAGGTTGATGCCCACACTGCTGAAGCCATATCTCTTTAGGAAGGTCATCAAGAAACCAAAGCCAATGAAGATCATCACGTGTACATCCTGAAACACTGGACACATGGATAAAGAGTTTATGAGAAAGAGCTGTTTCTCCACACCTGAAGCCTGAATTTAGTCACAGCAAGCTAGAACCACATTTAGTTAAACTTTAGTTCGAACAGGTCAGCAATAAAAGGATGCACTGTTGTATTATATCAGTGAATAATTAACAACATAAATTTATGTCTGTTCATTACGCTATTGTATGACATATAATTAACCAAAAAATGAATATTCTGTAATCTTTGACTTTGAACACAAATTTAATTTTTATTGAAATCTGAAAGATTTCAGTCCCTCCGTTGACAGTCTACACAGCTATCACTTTGATGCTTCAAAAAGATCTGGGCCCTCATTTATTAACAGTGCGTACGCACAGATGTGTGCGTTATGAGTGCGTAAGAACAGTTTCACACAAAGTGTGGGATTTACCAACTTGTGTGTAAATAAAAGCACAACTCTGAGCATGCTTACACAGAGAATCTAGTGGCAGAATGGTGATGCTACAAAAAGAAATTGCCGCCACATGTTTCCTGTGTCCTTTAATTGCAAATACTCAAATAGTAATTTCATAGTTCCAGCTATACATTTGCATAATTGGTGTGAAAAGCTATAAAAGACAGCTGGGAAGTCATCTGAAATGTATCTATAGTGTCATGGCTGATCTCGCTTTGCTGGAAGATTCGGCAAACCATGCGCTGCGCAGAGAATGTGTTTTCAAAGACTGTATTGATCTGTTTAGTGAAAGCACAGAATGGCTTCTCAGTTGGTACCACCTTTTTGTTTGTTTTATTTGACAAAATTTTAAACGTAATACAAAAGTCCAAAAATACGAATTCTTTGCCATTATTTCGGTGAGGATGTATACATTCACGTGATTTATAAAGGGAGGTGTTGTCACCATATATGGTTCATTGGAGACGTTTCTGAAAGCAAATGGCCATGAACGTGAATGAGCATGGTGCTTAAGAACATGGGATTTATCAACAAAGATCATTTACTGGTGTGCGTAAGAACCGTGTGCGCACATTTGATAAATACAGATTTATTTGTACTTACACACATTCTAAATTCCATTCGTAGGACAGAATATAGAACCTTTTCTACGCAATGTTGATAAATGAGGGCCCTGGTGCGGACTGGGCCCCGCGTCAGCTTGAGATGGCCATGGTGAGAACCAATGAGGTTCATTCTTGTGTGTTACGCAGCATGTTTGGGCTTCTGTAAGAACCAATAAGGTTTCTTCTTGCACGTCAAGCAAGTACAATTTGAACTTCTGTTTGTGTTCACTGATCAGTGTAAATATGTGTGTGTAAGCCTCAAAATGGTAGTTGCATAGATTGTCAATGGATCTTAGACTGTCAGATATCTTCATTCGTGTTCCAAAGGTGAATGAAAGTCTTACGGGTTTGGAACGACATGAGGGTGAGTAAATGATGACAGAATTTGAGTTTTTGGTTGAACTATCCCTAAGAATACTAGAAACATAGCGCAGAGGTGGACTACTTATGATATGTTTGCTCTTTTGATATTTTCATTCTTTGTCAGATATTTTATGTGTTCCACAGGAAACAATAACAGAATGCTCAACATAAGGGTGAGGAAATTACAGAATTTTCTTTTTAGGGTGAATTGTTCATTTCACCCTAAGTGCAGATCACAGAAAATGCATAATATTTTTAGCAGTAAAATAATTCTTGATGAACAACTGTACAACCAGAATAGTTACAAAGCAACATATTTACACATTTCTGTTTTAAGTCTATTTAATTCCTTCAAAATTACCAGAACTAATCAATAACCATGTTCTTTCCATCGCTGTACAAAGGTCTTGTGTGCTCTTCTATTAGTCTATGAATGACAGATTAAGAAGTTGCCTCTAGTGACCCTGTTGGCGTGTGTAATTTTATTCACTTCACATGACACTAATGAGTGTTAAAATATACTTATTCCAGGATAAGTCACATTCAGAGCAATCCAGCCTCTTCATTGCTCTAACTGGCTGCAACTTGACAAATCAAAAAAACATTTTGTAGCTTTCTCAGTTTCTGAACGTGGCGACTAGTCATTGCATATGCACTGAAATTTTGTTCAGAATAGATGCCATGCTCATACATTACTATGATGTGTATTACACTGCTGCATTTTGAATGAAGGCATCCAGAGTGTTTCCCTGCCGAGACATGGATGGATGAATGGAAATGCAAAGAGTAAAAGGATACAGAAAGGTATAACAATTTCTATAAATTCGCAATAACTAAATGTGCACACTGATTGTCTTCACATCACATAGTACCAGTACTGCTGGCCTTTTCCCATCTTTCCTGCAAAGAGGAAATGAGTTCTAGACTGTCCAACTCAGGAAGCTATACAGTCCCTGGACACTGAGATAGGATACCGTCCAAAACACCTTATTCATCAGCAAAGTCCGTTTTCGGACTACACAATACAAACCGTGCCTGCTGATAATAATCAGACACATTAACGATTGTCAGTAAGTTTAAAAAGGGTCTCACTGTCAGTTCCAAGAGCTACGAAGCGTGAACCTCCAAAAGGTGTGGCACCAGGCTTTGAATAGGCAAACATTCAGACTTCCTCGGAATGCCTCCGAAGCCCTCCACCCATTCAGTAATCCACACAAAATCTAAACTTGCCAGTAACAAACCCAAATAGTCATTAATCACAGTGCTCATGGTCTGACATCTGCTAAGCTCATCAAGATAACCGATGACCCCTGTAAGTACTACCAACTAAGCTTAGTGGTGAGGATCTTTGATCAGGACTCAAACTAAACTAAATTTTCTTTGCTCGCTGCATATTTTTATAGCTGGCTATATATATTTTTATAGCTTGCTGTCTTTATAAATGGTCATGTACTTTTTTATAACATAGTCCATGCTCCCAGCAGACTGTACTTAAAGAACCACTGTACAATGATACAGTAAGAGACTAAACAGGAAATCTTCAGATAAATATGTGATGATTAAAAATCAGCAAATTTCAGTCTTATCTTGCTTCGCAATCCATCTTAAAACAAACAAACTACTGAATGTGATCTATTACTGCATATTCTCAATGGTCATTTTTGATGTTTCATGGAAAAAATCTCAACAAAGGATACCAAAAATGTGATAAAACTAGATTCTGATATGACAAAACTAGATTATGTTATATCATCACAGCCTTTCCCATCCTAAAAACTTCCCGTGGTACCACAGTAGTGTTTTTACTCTGTCTTCAACCAGTCTTTTATGTTATTGTCACTAGTCTTTGATGGTTGTTGAGTAATAAAATGTGATCCTGCTGAAAACCCCTCAAAAACATTTAGGTGGGTCTCTGACACAGCTGAAACAGTGGTAAACAACCCTTATCAGCTGTTGCATGACCCGAGTCTTTTCCTCTGATCTTTCTGTTGATCTTAAGCAATACATATTTACAATGATAGGGTCGGCTAAAGGACTTTTCACTGGCTATTTCATGTATGCAAACTTTGGAAGAACATCATAGTGGAATATAGATAATTTTGCTGGCTGAGTAGAGGTGCACAATCCATTTTTCCCAACTGTTGGATGCTACAACAAACAGAATAATTTTCCCAGTGAAAGTTTTCGTATTTCCCACATGCAACATATTTGCTGATAATATCTCAAAGGTCCCATTTTACTAATGGGTGGAAAGTTTCCTCTCTTTGCGAATGTTCAATTACTTAATTACATTCTGTCAGCATTAATTTAGAGCGCAGTGACATAACTTAGCTATATGTGTTTTCTTTGTTGCCCAGATTAAAGCAACCTTTATTTTCTTTTCTTTGAAGCTTTTCTCACTCGTTTCTGGAATGCTTTGCATGTTTGTACCAAAGCGACAGATGGCCTCAATTTTCCCATTCTACAAACACATATGCTTTTTATTTTTCTTTCATTTTCACATATGCTTTTAATTGTTGAAAGGTCATCAGGTTCACTGGGTGGCAAAGAATTTGTATGCTATATCTCTGCCCCAGCACTTCGACATGTTTAAACTTAAGTTATGAAGAATGTTGAGTGATGAAACATGCATTAAAGTGGCTAAATTGACAGTCTCTGAAAACAACTTTTGTAACTCAAAGGCAGAAGAGTCATTATTCAGGATGAGTATATATTGTGCTGAATTTGGAGCTTGCTTTGAACTGCACAAATGAACTCTTGTTTGTTGGAGAAAATTATTGTTTAGGTAAAGGGGGCTGGAACAGTCCAGTGTCTCTGTGAGGTAGTGTGGCAACCACAAAGAAAGTTACAATTGCAATTAAAAAACAGATGACAGTTCTTATCAAGCCCTAGACAAATGCATCCAATGACATTAACAGTAAAATTAAATGTACTTGTCAGTGTAATGAAATGAGTCAGATTACATATTTTGAAGGGTTGAATGGAAACTTTGAGGACACGTGACACTGAGACTAATCTTGCACGTTCATACTCTCCACACCCCAGAGTTGGTTTCAGTCCAAACCGTGTCTAAGCAAGCAACCACAAGTGCAATTTGAAGATAAAAGTAAATAAGGGTATTTACAACCAATGCATGTCATCTCTGCAAATAAGCAAAACATGTAGAGAAAATTAAAGGAATGCAATTGAAGTTGAAATGGTCTCAAAGGAAACATACACTGTTTCTATTTGCTTGAATTAATAATTCCTTTTATAATAGATTCTGTAGATCAGTGGTTGTCAACTGGTGGGTCACGACACAAAATAAACAGGCTTATCAACTTTTTAAGGGAAAGAGAGAATGTTTCACATTATGTTTAGTTGCTGACATCAAATTATGTTCATCCAATCAGTATTTTGGTTCAAATTCATAGTGCTCTACAGAAATGCCAACATGTACATATCCTTAACACAGAAAACCATGAACAAAACTATGCAAGATAAACATATGACCCAGATTATATAACATAAACTTTCACTTAAAATGGAAATTTACACAGTTTATGCAACCATAATGCATTTTGTGCACCTCTTGGCAGCTGATTCAATTTAATTCAATCCAAATTGGCCAATTTACCTATTCAGTCTACAGTATGTCATGTTAATAATTTTATGTGTAAATGAAATGAAAATGTTTATTGTAATATGAATAAATATCAGTGTTTGATCATACAAATATTATTTTCCCATTTGTAGCCTACATTAACCAGACTGTACTGAGTCACCAGTAGACGTCCAGTGTAAGATCTGGCTCCTGAATGAGAACTAGTTGAAAACCACTGATCTAGATGACATGGATAAATAACCAAAGCTGACCTTCATCACCCTCTCCTCTTTGTCTTTCTCCTGAGAGTGCAAGAGCCTGTGGCATTGACTCCTCTTCGGAGGGAGTATTTTTAGGGACTTGCGTGCTGAATGAACATTAGTGAAATATTGCCGCCAAAGCCTTCGCAGAAATAAACCTCTCAGTGAACACTGACAAGTGAGTAGCACCATGAAACTTAAATGCAACGTTGACTAGAGTAAATATCAGTCTTAAAAAGGATGAATTCATTTGCAAATCATCCAGAAAATATTTTATTCAGACCATGACCAAAAGCATGAAGGCAATGACAAGTTAACAGCAATTTCCAACTACCCTTAAAGTTCCTAATAACATAATGTGTTCAAGTTGAGCCAATAAAACAAGATTTAAATACAATTTTAGACTTAACTGAAACCAATCAATTTGGATGTCAAAACAAGACCTGATGTATACACACATCCACAACACATACACCAATCTGACAGGGGGGTACTTACTGGGATAAAGGGTCATTGGGCCGCTTGAATGAGTTGTATTCGATTCTTCATGACTCCCATCTCCGTGAGCATCACCGGTGTCATATACCACAAGGAGAGCGTACAGGACAATGGTCACGACTTCCAGCATTAAGGCCAGAATGGGGAACTTGAGCCTCATGTTGGTGGCATATGCTGGCATGCTTAACACCTTCTCTGTTCTGCCGTTTTTCCTCTCTGGGTGATTCTCCCTCTTGTCTCTACTGCTCTCACTCTTCACGCTGTCTGTGGCTTGTGTGGGGAGTGCAGAAAGTGGCATGTGGTTTTGAATTGGCTGCAGGTTTTGGAAGACCAATGACAAGAGAGATCATTACGGTGGGGACAGCCACACCCCCTGTTGCACTGTACTTGTAGGAATGGGTTTCCTTTCTCCTCCTCACAAAATAAATAAATAGAAGCATATAGGGCTTATATGTCTCCCTAGAGAACCATAAATGGGAAAACACTCAAAGATTAACAACACTTTAATTATTGTTTGTATTATATAGAAATTCAATGTTTTACCACATGACTGGTTACACATCGTAATTTTAAAAACGTTTCATGGGTTTACACTCTTTTTTCATTATTGCCTTTTAATTTGCTTTCATATTGCTTTGGATCTGTGTATTTTGGTTCCTCTTTTAGACTGAACACACCCTGAAGCTTGAGAGCTGAGTAGTAGAGCGTGGAGCAAGCAAGTATTGTTGATAATGTTATTTGGTTCTCACTTCCTAAATAAAGAAATGTATTTTTTTTGTAATGCTAACAGTAAAGATCTGTGGAGTGACAAACAGGGACATATGATTTTAAAACATATCAAAACAGATGAAAAGAAACAATATTAAAACACTCTTAAATGCCTATAACATTTTAGTTAGAATAAAGTAAACACGCAGTCTTAAAATGTAATCGTATTTCTTATAAAATAATTATATTGTAAACAATAAACCCAACTACATCTGAATTCAAAATGATGAAAAATATTCATTTATATCACTAGATAGATCATAGAGAGAGAGAGAGAGAGAGAGCAAACATCGTAACTCAGCAACTCGCGTATCATCTAGAAGTTTCCCATGCAACTTCGCTTGGACATTCATGTGCTTGGAACTGGTAATAATATTTCTCCACTTGAAGGGCCAATCGGAACCTGAGATGTATCGATGGAACAGAATATCTTAGAATATTGGAGGTGGTCTCTGTTAATTTGGGATTGTAAGCAAGTGCTTAGCATGCATTTACTATGTCCCAACAGCCACATTAGCAACACCTTGAATAGTCTTCACCCCTACATTATAGCAACATATTCTGCACTTTTTTCAGAAAATATAAATATGCAAAACATGCATATTGGCCATTAATTTTCATTAAAACAATAATTTGGGGGCCTGAAAGCACAGAGCTTTGAAAAAGGGTTTTACAGTGCACGTTTTTGAAAATGATATCGTTATCATCTCAGTGTAAACTACAAAAACATGACTTTCACTATCTTGATTATTTGTATTCACCACTCTGTAGAAAAACGCATATGTGGTGTTTCTTTACAAATTGCCAACTGCTGGCCTGGCATAAAAAATAAATAATTTTAGTCATTTTCACAGATCTGTGTATGCGGAGATCATTTTGACAACATTGTCATTTTTACGCAAAACTTTAAAAAAAACACGAAGGAAAACTTTTCTGTTTTTAGTTTAGCGTTGTCATGCAATGCACCCTAAGACTGTGGACACTGAACATAAATGTAACACCAAAGCATCACTGGAGGAATGATGGAAGAACAATGAGAACAAGCAGAGACTGCTTTAGATGAAATCAACAGAAAAAAATCACATGTTAAATCTCTCAAGATCTCACCAGAGGATGATTAAACAACTCAAAAAACAGCATTACCATCTTCACTCATTACAAACCAGTTTGCCTTCATGTACAAAAGTTGTAATTGAGAATCAATGGTGTTATTTTTAACACTCTGTAGTGTGGATTATATAAACACAGAGCAGTGTTAATTTAACACTGCATGACCCATAATGTTCTGAAGAAAAACTTGAAGTTATTACACAACAAATTTCAAGCAATTTCACTGAAAACTAGAACCTGAAATAAACATCAGGAAACTCTGCCTATTTAAACCTTTAACCCCCCCCATATATATAAATTATTAATTTACACAGGTACACAGTAGTTAAAAAACACCTTATATAAAGTGGGACCTTAAAAACATGACATATGCATGATACAATCATCAGGAAACTCTGCCTATTTAAACCTTTAACCCCCCCATATATATAAGTTATTAATTTACACAGGTACACAGTAGTTAAAAAACACCTTATATAAAGTGGGACCTTAAAAACATGACATATGCATGATACAAGTTTCAAAAGAATTGACATTAAACATTTTAGTTTACTAAAAATGCTTGTCAGTACACTTCAAGACAATAGATGTATTTATGAAGTTGCATATAAAGATGTATTTAAGTCTTAAGTCAAAAAGAGTACTCCTAAATTCAACTAATTTCAGAGGTTGCACATGAATGTAAACTATAAAACATTTTAATTTAGTTGTAAATAACATGCAGTTAAGTGCCTGAAAACATTATATTCAGTCTGTGCTTAAATATTCTTGTAAAATATAATATTTCTCTAGGTCCTTTTTTCAAGTATGGTAAAAAAAACAAAAACAAAATCCACATAAGCAATGAATAACATTCAATAACATTCATTTAATTCATAATAATGATGTTGCTAGTAATGGAGTAAATTGAATACTCTTGGAGGGTCAGTGTAGATTTACAAACGTAGAGGCTTCTTATGGATTGTTTTATGACTTTTTAAGATAAACACAAGCTCTTAGAAGACTTTTAAAGACTTCTGCCACCACAAATACATTCATCAGATCATAACGTTAGCCATTTCTGAAAGAAGGCTGTGCATATTTCTGCACCTGATGGGATGATGGCAGCTTTGAGCCAAGCTTTGAGTGTCTGTGCAGACACTGTGGGTCACTGAATCATTAAGCACTAGCCTCTTTCAAAGGATTCTCCTGTTTCATACCCAGCACTCCCCTCATGTAAAGGTCTCAGGGTTTCCCGACCTCTATAAGTAAATCAGAGCTCATTCCTCTAGTGTTGACTGTCATATACCACAGCACCACAGGCATCTCACAATCTTGACTTAATTAACACACATTCTGATAATGTTGCACTCAAGAGGATGTAAAAAGATTACAATATGAAGATTAGATACTCAGGATCATATATGCTTTCCTATAACATGAAGTTTTGGGGGATTTTGTTTTAAAAAAATGAAGCCTCGTCATCATCATTGACATTTACTCTTTCAATGGTAAACATTTGACTGGTATACAATTTAGACACTAGCTGAGAAAAGTCAGAGCTGTAACAGCAGATTAGTTGGGTGAATGTGACATAACCCAGCACTGTGTGGATCACTGTTCACTGTGTGGGAATGGTATGTCTATATGAGCGGCTTTCCTATATCACACATCATGCAGTAGACTGGATCGCCTCTGATTTATTGTATCCTTCCTGGAGGAATGTATGCAGAAAAGAGAGAGATGCAATTTAAACATTCCTGTGTGTTTGTCACAGAGACAAATAACTCAGAAATAATGCTTAGAGTAGGCCTAAACGTCAGGTGGAGGTGCCAAACTTCCTAAAGACAACTCAAAAATGTGGCTTTATGCCAAGGAACTGAGAAATGGGAGTGATGGAGAGTTACTGAGATCACGATTCTGCCCGCAATATAGACACAAACAAAAACACTGTCAAAAATCAGTTTTGTTTTCGTTTTTCTTGGAAAAACACATTCTAATTTTAATGGTAGTGTAGGTGGTCTGTATTTGTTACTGATTGATTATTATTACAGAACAAACAGACAAGATGTGTTTTTACAGTGTCCCTTAAAAGGTATATTTCACCCAGATTTGTCACTGGGGAATTTCTGTCATCATTTTCCTACTCTTGTTCCTTGTTCTTCCTTCAGTGAAACACAAAATAAGTTATTTAGCAGAATGTCCAAATTGCATTTTTTTTTAAAACAATAGCAATGATTCCATCCAAAGCTGTGAATTTAACTAATGCACAACATTGGAATATCCAGTTTCTATCCAGTGAGCCAAAGAGAACAACATTTTAACATCCCGATAAATTGGCGACAAATATCACTACGAAAAAGGTCATTTGCTGCAGTAGCAGAAGCAGCTGTGGGTCTTTTTTTTTGGTTCAAATACATTTCTTGTGCCTCAGAGTGCACAGACGAAATGCAATAAATGTGGTCACGTTATCTTGGATGCTTGGAGATGGCTGTTTGGGAACGTTGTGTAAAACAGTTCTGGAAAGTAATCACACCGAACCACTTTGATGAAAGACTTCGACTTGAATGACTAAAACAACATTTCAGACGCTGTGCAATGAGATCCACTGGCTAGTCTAGTTATGCCGTCCAATCGTGCAAAGTCACATGAGATTTTAATGTGCATTTTTAGAATTTATGCACATCTTGGTGTTTCCATCCAGTGTTTTTTTTTATCTCACAATTTTCCGAGCAGTGTTTAGAAAGAATAACAAAACAGCAATGAAGTATTTAACTTAAACACCTACTTATTAACTGTTTGTTTGTTTATTTATTTTATGATTTTAAAACTTTTTCTTTTAGTTTCCCAGACAAATCAACATGAGGATCAATAAGAATGATTGAATATATGAAAATATATATTTTTGAGTGAACTATTCCTTTAAATCCCATTTGATTAAGGGGTTAAAGGAATCTAGCCATTCAACTGAAACTGCCTTGCTTTCAGTCACTGAAACGAGTCCAAATCTTCAGTTCTCATTCTAATAGATATATCTGCTTATATGAAAAAAAACAAGCTCATCCCAAAGCTCACATGTGCATTTGAGGCTGGTGAAAGCGAATCTGTGCTGACCTGCAGCTGTCCACCAATTCATCACCCCAAGGATCCCACAGCTGCTCCATGCATCAATACATACGCCGGCCCAGGTCTGTCAGCAGGAGCCCTGGGCCTCTGCATACTCAAAGATATGCTAGGTGTGTTCAAATATAGTTACAAAGTTTTGCAATTTATTCGATGAAGGCCTTCCAACTTCCATCTGCTTCTAGAATGCTGAAAACCCCTGAAGAAAGTTTTGTCCGTAAATGCCCCATTCAACACTGATGGCTTCCCACTTAGGGGCCGTTTACACTACAACATTTTTAGCCAAAAACGGGAAACTTTTTATGCATTTTGCCTGTTCGTTTACACGACAACAGCGTTTTGGGGACTGAAAACGCATATTTTTGAAAACGGGTTTCAAAGTGCAAGTTTTTGAAAAAGCCACCGTTGTCGTTTCCGTGTAAACACCCAAAACGGTAATCTTTGAAAACGCTGACGTCATGTGCGTGCGCAGTACGTGTACGTAGACATGCGCAGTACGTGTCGATTTTAAAGGCAAGCGCAAACAAACATACGCAACAATGGTGGAGTACATGGTACTGTTGTTGCTGTTTAAGAATTTGCTAACGCTTCTTCAGCAAAGTGTGGATTTACTTCACCAATATTACAACCAACAGCGGAGACGCATCATATACACACGGCAACAGGTACTGTTTACTAACAAGGTGACAGCGCCAACTACTGGCCTGGCATACATAATACAGCTTTTTTATTACGAATATGTGTAAACGCGAATCGTTTTGAAAACATTGTCGTGTATACGTGAAACTTTTTAAAAATGAAATGGAAAAACTTTTCCATTTTTTACTGCATCGTTGTCATGAAAACGTAGCCTTAGGCAGTGTTAGAAGATTGATGTGGTTTGATGGAATTCCAGTTTTTGTAAATTGTAAAAGTATGATTATGCTTTGAACAAAAGTAATTATGATTTTTGTACGTGGTCCCACATAAACAGTGCGCTTCATCATTGTTTGAATGAAAAGACCCACATGGAATGCAGATCTCTGTAGATATTTAGTTTTTGCAAAATTTTGACATATTTCACAGTTTTACATATCCTCTGCTAATTGTGTGTTCTTTATTAAATTGATTAAATGAACTTATTTATCGTATTAAATTATTTATCGTAATTGCAGTTTTATATCTCCCAATGTAACCCTAAATCTTACAATTTCTCATTGGATCTCATGCTTGCAAGTTTTGTTTTTCTCAAAATTTCCAATTATTTCTCACAATTGTGCCTTTTTAATCTCAAAACTGTCACTTTACATTTCACAGCTGACACTTTTTCCTCATAACTGGGATTTTATATCTTCCAATAGGACTTTATTTTTCGTAATTGCAACTTTAGGTAACACTTTATAATAACTTTCATTAATAAATTATTAACAAACATTGTGTAATGCCTAACGAATCATTAGTTCATACTGTATATATTCACATATCTAGAAACATGAAATAATGTGCTTGTTAATTTTTACTAATAAATGTATTAAACATTACCTAATAATTAACATAAATTAAAATGTAAACTTCTAATTCATATGATCATGCACATCTTGAAAATCTACAAATGATTTTAACAGATGTTATACAATGATTAAAAGCTTTTGTTAATGCACAACACCTTTGCTGCTGTTGAGTTGGGATACGGGTAGGGTTAGGGTCAGGTTTGGTGGTATGGGTAGGTTTAAGGTTGGGTAAGGGGTCAACAAGTGTACAGGGGTTTATATTGCATTGTGTTGATAAATGATAAAATAAGTATTTTCTTGAATTTTTTTTAACCCCCTCCTGTTGATGTATGACTTAAGGAATATTCTGTTTAATGATTCATATACTAACATAAGTGTTGAGGTGATAAAACATGTTTTGCACCCAAATTACAATGTGTGATTTGTCTTTACCAAGCATTTAGCTAAACTTAACTAACCACCCTTTACACAAACGTTGTTAAAGTAGATAAAAGTCCAGTGCCAATAAAGATACTAAAAAATTAGTAAATGCTTATAAACATTTACAAATGATGAATAGTCTCCACTTTATATTGGGTAATGCAAAAACATGAACAAATGATTAATAAATGATTTGTAAAGATTTTAAAATCGGGCGAATTCCGGTCATTTGGGACACTTCGTTGCCATCAAAATGACTGCTCATAAAGGTACTAGCGATTAGTACATGTTTATAAATATTTACAATTGATGAATAGTTTCCTCTTTAGATTGGGTACTGCAAAAACATTAACAAATAATTAAAAAAATGATTTAAGATGTGCAAATAATCTTTGTGCAAATAATGTGCAAAAGTCTACACAACAAACAAAGACCAAATATATGACCTTTATACAGACTGTGATTATGAGTTAATGAATAACTAACATGAATAGTTTGTGAAGTGCCTGTAAGCTATATATTTTCACAACATATATAAATGTAAAAATGAGCATTAGCTAATGTGAACTGAAGTTTAATGACATTTGTAAGCATTCAAAAGTACACTAACAAATAAGCTTGTAAATATAGTATAATTTATGTTAAAATCATTTGTAGATTTTTAAAACTCATTGAAAGTTTAATGACATTTGTAAACATTAACTAATGATCTGTTAAGCATTATATAATGTTTGTTAACGATTTATTAATGAAGCTTTTAATCATTGTAAACCATCTGTCAAAATCATTTGAAGATTTAAAAAAACAATGCATGATCATATGAATTGAAAGTTTAATGACATTTGTAAGCATCTTAATTTACATTAAATAATGATCGGTTAATCATTTGGTAATGTTTAATAAGATCATTAGTTAACAACATTAACAAGCACATTATCTCATATTTCTAGATATGTGAATATATATAAGCAATGATTAGTTAAACATTATATAATGTTTGTTAATGATTTATTAATGGAAGTTTTTATAAAGTGTTACCAACTTTTTTATGTCAAGATGCAATTTTTTTGTGACTTTTTATCTCAAAACTGACCTCATCTCACAGCTGCAACTTTATATCTGAACTTTTTCTTAAAATTAGCAATTATACGTTGCTATCTGGTCTCATGGCAAAAACGTACCTGGGGGCACTTTTTCGCGAGATGCGAAATATGTACCAATAAGTACATATCACTGCAGTTTCCAAAAGAAATGAACACTAGAGGCAGTACAACTCCGACACCTTTTATTCCTTTTCACACAAATTTACAGTTTCGATTAATAAAGCGTAATTTTCGCACAATTACTTGAAGAATATTATGTTACGACTTCAAAACTATTTTAATATGCTGGGAGATTTGAAAACTGATGCTTTTGAATCTTAGCATCACACATATCCATGTGAGTTTCCATGAATTATACACTCTAAAAAATGCTGGGTTAAATACAACCCAGCGCTGGGTAAAATAGGGACAAACCCAGCAATTGGGCTGTTTTGACCCAGCGGTTGGGTTAACCTTCTGGGTAGTAACCCAACCGCTGGGTCAAAACAACCCAATAGCAGGGTCAAAACAACCCAACCGCTGGGGAGTACGGAGACGTACTTGAGAGGTGAAGAGCTCCGTGTACCTACAGTTCGACAAAACAGTTCAAATCTGTATATAAGGAAGTTCAAATGGCACGGTTGCATCAACAAGTGCGTTTTTATATCAGTTTTGCATTTGTTAACCCTAACGTGTAGGTTTAGGGTTGGGTTTGGCATATTTCCAACACGATAGAGCATTGACTTTTAGCAACAGTCCCCGAATATTTGAATTCTGAACCGCCGCAATACGTAGCTGAAGCAATGCAATAAAAACACAGCAATACGTGCCAATATAAACGTAATAAAAACGTGCCAGGGTTCACGTATTGAACCCGTGTTTTAGCGCCACTCAGTGGACATTTCTCTTTGAAACTGCGGCGAAACGTGCAGTAAGGTACGTAAAAACGGTGTTGCAGAAAAAGTACCCAGAGGTACATATTTTTATGAGACCAGGTTGAATTATACAATTGTATCTTTTTATCGCAAAATTGTGACTTTAGATCTCACAATTGTGATGTTATATATAAAATGACTTTATATTTCACAATTGAGACTTTTTTCATAACTGTGATTTCATATCACACAATGTGACTACTACAAGTATTTCTATAAGTTAAAATTTTCTTTTGCAATTGCAAAATTATATTATATTATATTAGCATAATGTCTTTATATCCTCACAATATGACTTTATTTGTGTTATTTTAAACTTTCTTTCTTTCTTTTTAATTTTTTATTCATAGCTATTTTACATTTTGGCAAATTATACGAATTCTTACATGAATTCATTATCTCAATCATACATTTTCGTAAGATCTGCTTATACCCTAGTGCCATTTAGGTTTAGTGGTAGACCTTTATGTGTACTTTTTTTTTTTTTTTTTTTCAAAAAATCATTCATTTTCGTATGATTCATTACACGAAATTTCTACATCATAAAATAATTACAGTTTGTAATAGGCATGGTCAGGTTTGTTTAAACACATTTTGCAGAATATTATATAAATCTCCCCCAAAAATTTGTAGCAAAAATGCTGGAGAAAAAAAAAAAGATTTCACCTGGGTCTACTCATGATATCTGCCACTTTTCTCACAGAATACAACTAATTTTTGCTCAATCCTTATATAAAAGCCTAATGGTCCAACAAAATTCCTGATTTGCCATAGTTACAAACTCTTGCCCAATTACACATGATTGGACAGTGAGCGCTGGGGTCTGTACAGAAACTGTAGAGTTGACAACAGATCCTGTTGTAGTACTTCTGTCAGTTCTGGAGGATTCTAGATGCCAATAGCACCCCTTCCCAAATCCACCACACCCTCATTTCCTGTGGTAAGGGGCTGTGGGAAATCTTGTGCCGTCTGATAAGGGGGCCAGGATGGAAACCCAGACAGGCAAGTAATCAGTAGGTTGGATGTTGGTAATCAAGAACAATCACAAGTCAGCATCTTGTTTGTTTAGCATCAGGCTCCCATATACTGTCCCTAACCATTACGTAATGCTTACAGAAAATTACAATAGATACTTTGTTTGTCCAAAATTGGAGTCGTATTTGTACCATCTGTACCAAAATTCTGACTATAGAATCAATATCTTAAATTTGAATCTATGGTGATTTGAGTATCATACATGTTTCTGGTTGACCATCTCCTTGTTTCATTCTTACATTCTTCATGTCATATAAACTGCATGCATATATGATAATGTATCTCTGCATATGTTGTTGCCAGTTGGACTGTATATGAATGCATTAATCAGAATCCGTTTTAAAATAGCTTAGAGCATCTGAGATCATTTGTGAGTGTCTGACAGCAGGAGGGTCTGGATTTAGTGCTGGGTTTGTAAGAGTGCTGTGGTATGTGCAACAGGCGCGTTATTGATGGCGGAGAGAGGGATGGCCTGTGAGTGCAACTGCTTGACTCACACGCAATCCTTCAGCCGATGAAATGAGGTCAAGCGTGTGTTGCAATGGGGATTTTTTCTTCTTCTTCAGATAAGCAAGGAGCATAACTTTGCACAGCGAATTTGGAAATAGAATATGAAATGAATAGAAATATGCCAATGCAAGGCCCAAAATCAATATCATTTTGATTTTCAGTACTTTTTTACCATGCAAAATCACAATATTGAAAGTAGTTTTCATACTGCATTCTATTCAAAGTGAGAGAGACGAGAAGAACAGAAAAACTCATACTAATTACGTTTTCATAACTATTTCCTGGTTTATCTGCTGGGCTTCCTCCCTTCTGCAAAGATTGCAGGACTTTTGTTTGTGTGGAACAAATGGTACAAAAATTTGCACACTGGTTATTAATACATTCATTTTGTGATTATATAAATTTCTTCTTTTAAGCTGAAAGAACTTGGCACCAGATCAAACTCAAAGTACCAGCCACATTCAACTCTTTAAATCTGTGTTCTTTTCTTCTGATAGTAAAGCATTAGTTAGCATCTTTAAATTCTTTTCCCTCAATTATGCAGATAACAAAAACAGAAGTTTGTCTCAGTCTACTGCCAACTTGAAATGCATGATAATCTTGAAGCTTTTAACAACTCTTTCAAAATATTCCATTTCTTTGTTTAAAACAATTGTACTGTATATCAATATTTTTCAGCAGAACATTCGCTACACTAAGTTTTGCAAGAAAATTGCAGCGAAAGAGCGATTTGTAATGCCTCTTGAAAGAACGATCAGTTAACTTTAATGCACAATAGAGCTGAGTAGGGCTTCAGAGTAGTTCTAGAGTCTACAATGTTAGTTTCCTTAAACTGGACTTAATTGAAGTGGCCTCATCCACCCTTTCCTCCAGAGCTTTAATCAATCAGGATGCCTTTAAAAAACCAAAAGGATTGGCTCCAACCTGCCAGACGGAAAAAAAAACAAAAAAAACAAAAGGAAAACAGGATGTGTGTACAGGAGGTCAACGATTAGTGATGCATTGTTGTAAATAAATGATAGAGAAGAATAGAAATAGGCTTAAATAATTTATATTTATTTAATTTGTTTTGGAATTTGCATTGCTTAAACTGTGAAAATTAAGTCAAATAAAGGAGAAAACAGCCAGTAATCAATGAAATAAAATGAAATGACAAAATAATAATAAATTAAACATGTACAGAGTAGAATTACACATTAAAAATCAGCAAATATAACCAAAAATATGAATGTTACAGTATCTACACAAGATAAATCATAACACTAAAAATGAAAATGAATCAAATATGAATCAATGTAGAACAATGTAAATCTTCCAAATTAAAAAAATCACATCTCGGCTATAAAATAGAGAAATTGAGGTGTAAAGTGTACTGTCACTGAAAGTGATTTTTAACTTTACTGAATTTGTGAGCGTTGTCTGTCAGGTGACAAAACTTATACTGGTCAGAAACAGCAGGCAGTAATTGTTAGTACTGAGGCGTATCAGTGTAGACATGAACACTGCAAACTACATGTGTGTGACCAGCATGTGACCTTTCTCTGTGAAGTTTATGGATGGCTCCTTGTGCAACTCCATAATGGCAAACAGATCCTGGAGGATGGAGAAAAGGAATGCTGATGCACATTATTAACTTGTGAAACCTGGAAAATGTCTGTGTCGAATTACAGTTAGATTCAGAGAGGCAGATGTAAAGACCCTGGAGCATCATAATTTATGAGGCACATATCAAGCGCATATCAGAGAAGCCTAGAAAGTCAATTAATAATGGATGTGAGCGTAGAAAAAAAAAGTCTCAAGAGTATGTATACCATAAAGAAGCTCAGAAGGTCCTGGGTGAATACACTTTTTATCCGCAGTATTTATCAAGTTCTTTGATTCATGTAAGAACATGCACTAGACAAAGGTTTGGAATAATTAAGGTTTTTAATGTTTTTGAAAAAAAAAAAGAAGCCTCTTCTGATCATGCTGTTGATCCGATGATGCTTTACATGATCCTTCAGAAATCATTCTAAAATGCTGATTTGGTGCTCAGGTATTATCAGTTATTATTGCTGCTCTATTATTAATTAAGGTTTGTTATTAATTCGGAAATTTGCTGCTTAAAACCATGTAAAACTGACATTTTTCCAGAATTTTCGGATGAATAGAAAGTTCAATGAATAGTATTTATTCGAAATAGAAACCCTTTGCAACATTATAAATGTCTTTTCTGTTACTTTTGATCAATTTAATGCTTATTTGTTGAATACTTGTTGAATTTGTTGAGATATATATATATATATATATATGTATATGTTTTTTTTTATTTTTATTTATTACCACAAACTTTGGTACAACAAAAAGAACAAATAAAACGGTCATTGTTACAGTTAATGAAAATAAATGAAACTGAATTGTTACCATTGTTGTGATTCACGTGCTGAACGTTTAAGTCTGTGTGTGACATTAGCATATTACCAGACACTATTTAAAGATTATATAAACCCAATTATGGGATGAAATATAAACCCAATTGCAAAAACACATTAATGCTTTAATTAGAAGATAGATCATTTTCAAAAAGCAACCTATTAATTACTTTCCTTCACTTGAAGTCAAATAACTCGGACTTCATGATGCATTACTGCTTTAAGAGAAAGAAAATTATAGTAATACAAACCAAGTTCCAAGTGCCCAACGAAAGGGAACGCTACTCACTATAATGGTGATTTAAAAAAAAAAAACACATTTTAGGAAAATCAACATCAATTTATGAAGTTAGCCTATGTGATGTTCTCTCAAATATTTCAGTTGTATTGAAAATTCAACATTCAAGATGACTTTGGGAAAAGAGTGAATGCAACTAGTGAAAGATAACTGCAGACATGGAGGAAATG